>NC_140004.1:33179982-33413645 GCF_964263955.1 Coregonus lavaretus | reverse complement strand
CTCCCATTCTTCTCTGCAGATCCTCTCAAGCTCTGTCAGGTTGGATGGGGAGCGTCGCCGCACAACTATTTTCAGGTCTCTCCAGAGGTGTTTGATCGGGTTCAAGTCCGGGCTCTGGCTGGGCCGCTCAAGGACATTCAGAGACTTGTCCCGAAGCCACTCCTGCATTGTCTTGGCTGTGTGCTTAGGATCATTGTCCTGTTGGAAGGTGAACCTTCGCCCCAGTCGGAGGTCCTAAGCACTCTGGAGCAGGTTTTCATCAAGAATCTCTCTGTACTTTGCTCCGTTCATCTTTCCCTCGATCCTGACTAGTCTCCCAGTCCTTGCCGCTGAAAAACATCCCCACAGCATGATGCTGCCACCACCATGCTTCACCGTAGGGATGGTGCCAGGTTTCCTCCAGACGTGACACTTGGCATTCAGGCCAAAGAGTTAAATCTTGGTTTCATCAGACCAGAGAATCTTCTTTCTCATGGTCTGAGAGTCCTTTAGGTGCCTTTTGGCAAACTCCAAGCGGGCTTCCATGTGCCTTTTACTGAGGAGTGGCTTCCGTCTGGCCTCTCTACCATAAAGACCTGATTGGTGGAGTGATGGTTGTCCTTCTGGAAGGTTCTCCCATCTCCACAGAGGAACTCTGGAGCTCTGTCAGAGTGACCACTGGGTTCTTGGTCACCTCCCTGACCAAGGCCCTTCTCCCCCGATTTGCTCAGTTTGGCCAGCTCTAGGAAGACTCTTGGTGGTTCCAAACTTCTTCCATTTAAGAATGATGGAGGCCAATGTCTTCTTGGGGACCTTCAATGCTGCAGAACATTTTTGGTAACCTTCCCCAGATCTGTGCCTCAACACAATCCTGTCTAGGAGCTCTACAGGCAATTCCTTCGATGTCATGGCTTGGTTTTTGCTCTGACATGCACTGTCAACTGTGGCATCTTATATACACAGGTGTGTCTCTTTCCAAATCATGTCCAATCAATTAAATTTACCACAGGTGGACTCCAATCAAGTTGTAGAAACATCTCAAGGATGATCAATGGAAACAGGATGCACCTGAGCTCAATATCGAGTCTCATAGCAAAGGGTTTAATACTTATGTAAATAAGATATTTTTGTTTTTTATTTGTAATACATTTGCAAAAAATTCTAAAAACCTGTTTTCGTTTTGTCATTATGGGGTATTGTGTGTAGATTGATGAGGGGAAAAAATGTGTTAATCCATTTTAGAATAAGGCTGTAACGTAACAAAATGTGGCAAAAGGGAAGGGGTCTGAATACTTTCCGAATGCACTGTACCCAGTTCAAAGGCACTTACATTTTTTTTGTCTTGCCCATTCACCCTCTGAACGGAACACATACACAGTCCATGTCTCAAGGCTTAAACATCCTTCTTTAACTTGATTCCTCCCCTTCATCTACACTGATTGAAGTGGATTTAACAAGTGACATCAATAAGGGATTATAGCTTTCACCAGGATTCACCTGGTCAGTCCATGTCATGGAAAGAGCAGGTATTCTTAATTATTTGTATACTCAGTGTACATTGACAGTGAAAAGTGAACCATCAAAGATCCTAACCATTGTTTGGCAATCCACACTACAGTTTGTGTCAATCCTACTGAAATAATTCACAGTCATCTGCCACAATATTGTTTCTGTCATTGTTTATGCCTCGGGGTATTTGTTTAAAGTCACACAGTGTATCTTGACACCGTGAACTTTCCACCTTGCTCACTCGAGGATCTGGATATAGCCTGAATCACTTTTTATTCAGGGGAGGAAATCTAGACAAATCACAACTCTCAGATCTCTGATCTGTGATGACTGATATGAGCTTAGAGAGCTTTGCGAAGGCATCTCGCTGCCTTGATCTTGCTTGGCCTTTTTAAACCTCTGCCGCCCGCCCACCACCCGCTGCCACACCGGCTACCCCTCTTGGCAACAAAACATTCACATGCTATTTATTGTCAGCCATTTTTTTATGAACACACCATCATATTTGAAGGTAAATTGTATTCTGACTTTACGTCTCTAGCAGGGATTCCGGGAACCAAACACCTGCAGGCGGCTCTCGGTTTCCTTCTGCTGTTTGTGAATTTGCATGACTGTCCTCCGCCCTCATTAGTTTTTCCTCATTAATTGCTTTAATTTCATGCAGCACCACCACAAGAGGTGATCGAAAGTAAAGATAATCACTCCAAGATGATAAGCACGAGGTTGATGAATATGCAAAGTCAAGGAGCGACCGACCGGCACACAGATTCCTTTATTGGACTATTAGTGCTGCACACTCAAGCCTTTATCATACAGTACATTATCTAAAATGCTGTATGTCCCTCTTTTATATAGGGAATAGATTAATGTCTTAAGTTAATTATGTACAGTTAGGATTCAGTTGTTTGTAGTATTGTAGTGTACACTGAACAAAAATATAAACGCAACATACAACAATTTCAAGGATCTTACAGAGTTACAGTTCATATGAGGCAGGGATAGCGCCTGCGTTTCCTGCAAATCTGCACATTTTGCCATGGGGTGCAGAGAAAATTATGCCATTTTAAAGAAAGTTTCCTGCAATTCTGCACATTTTGCTAAGGAGTGGAGGCAAATGTTTGCAGTTTTTAATATGATAACTGATGATCAATGTGCTCCACCCCGGTCGGTGATTCTACCATGCTTACTACAAGTTTAGATAGCTGGCTACTAGACTAACCTACCACTCAAAAAAACATTAGCTAACATGCGCTAATTGAGTGACTGCTGATGCACAATAACATTTTGAAAATGCACCTTGTGTATATATTATTCTAACTCTCAACAGTAAGTTGAGACCCCGACTGAGTTCCTAAAACAATTGTGTGGAATTGGCCACCAGTTGCCCATCCATGATATAAGGAAATCAGTCAATTGAAATAAATTCATTAGGCCCTAATCTATGGATTTCACATGACTGGGAATACAGGTATGCATCTGTTGGTCATAGATACCTTAAAAAAAGGTAGGGGCGTGAATCAGAAAACAAGTCAGTATCTGGTGTGACCACCATTTTACTCATGCAGCGCAACATATCTCCTTCGCATAGAGTTGATCAGGCTGTTGATTGTGGCCTGTGGAATGTTGTCCCACTCCTCTTCAATGGCTGTGCGAAGTTGCTGGATATTGGCGGGAACTGGAACACGCTGTCATATATGTTGATCCAGAGCATCCCAAACATGCTCAATGGGTGACATGTCTGGTGAGTATGCAGGCAATGGAAGAACTGGGCCTGGGCTAGCGTGGTTACATGTGGTCTGCGGTTATGAGTCCGGTTGGACGTACTGTCAAATTCTCTAAAACGACGTTGGAGGCGGCTTATGGTAGAGAAATTAACATTCAATTATCTGGCAACAGCTTTGGTGGACATTCTTTGCGGTCAGCATGCCAATTGCACGCTCCCTTTAACCTTGCGACATCTGTGTCATTGTGTTGTGTGACAAAACTATATAGGCCTACATTTGATTAAAACTGCCTAACAGGCATTAAGGCTAATAAACATAAGTAAACTTGAGTACAACCTCAACTGATTTAAGTCCAACATAAATAAGTAAATGGGATCAATGACAAACAATGTCATATAGTGGAAACATACTCCTACCATGAAAGCTTCATAACTTGACTCAGATACCAACATTTTGTTTTGTGACAATAACACACATGATAGTGTGAGATATACAACCTCCTATAGCACAATATAACAACTTATGCAAACATCTTGAACTTTAAACACATTTACTTGAGCAGTAGCCCAGAGGCTACATACATCAAACTTCTCAGCGTGAGTGCTGATCTAGGAACAGTTTTGCCTTTTAAGATCATAATGAAAAGATTGTATGTACAGAGGGACTTGATCATCACTCCTACTCTGAGAAGCTTGATAACTAGTCTCCCTAGGCCGATGGGAGGTCTGGGATTTCCGTGACTTGATAGCTGTGGCCCCAGAGCTGGACCTGTGCTACTTTAGTAGGTAATCAGATTCATCACCTTAACACGGAATCCTTTCACTTCAACTCTAATCAAATGGCATGTTGTTGCCGTTTTTCAACAGGTGCACAGTTGGGAAATAGAAATGGAACAGCCACTTCATTGTTGATGGTGTTGTTTTTTTAAAGCATGGGGTACACTAACTGCACAACATTAAGGGTATATCAGAGTATGAAATGTGTATGAGTATGCACAGCAGTGTTCTAGAATATTGGACCTTCGGCGTTAATACTTTTCTAATTCCAGGAGTTGCTTTAGTTCAGAAATCTGCATTTTCAAAATGCAGATAATCAAAGAATCTGCGTTTTAAACCATTTCAACTGCGTTTTATATTGCTTACAATGAAATAGAAAGGTATTTTTGCTAAAACGATGCATGGTCACCATATTTCTAATGTTTGTCATAGGAGTGTAGCCAGCTACATTTCCTAATGTTTTGCTTGATGTTAATCTTGCATTTTACCTGAGAAAAGTAGGCTTCACCAAGAAAAGTACCGGAGAAAAGTATACTGAACAAAAATATAAATGCAACATGCAACAATTTCAAAGATTTTACTGAGTTACAGTTCATTTAAAGAAATCAGTCAATTGAAATTAATTCAATTAGGCCCTGATCTATGGATTTCACATGACTGGGCAGGGGTGCATCCATGGGTGGGCCTTGGAGGGCATATGGACACCCACTTGGCAGCCAGGCCCACCCACTGGGGAGCCAGGCCCAGCCAATGTGTTTTTCCCCACAAAAGGGCTTTATTACAGACAGAAATACTTTATTACAGACAGTGGCCTTTTATTGTCCCCAGCACAAGGTACACCCGTGTAATGATCGTGCTGTTTAATCAGCTTCTTGATATGCCACACCTGTCAGGTGGATGGATTATCTTGGCAAAGGAGAAATGCTTACTAACAGGGATGTAAACAAATTTGTGCACCAAATTTGAGAGAAATAAGATTTTTGGGCGTCTGGAAAATTTCTGGGATCTTTTATTTCAGGTCATGAAACATGGGACCAACACTTTACATGTTGCATTTATATTTTTGCTCAGTGTAATAGGATGTCCATTTAGTAGTACCTTGAATTGTTGCATGTACAACCCCATTAAATGTTTGACCACATTTTATCAAATACATTCTACCTGTAACTTCATTTAGTTGAATAGCGTCTTTTCAGGATTAGCAGATGCCAATGTGTGTGTTTCAGTATCCAGACAGAGGAAGGCTGTGAGATCCTATTAGGACCAGAGGTCACCTATGGCCCTCCAGGCCTAGACCTCTCCAGTCCTGTTGCTATGACGATAGCTCACTGTGCTGAGGTGGACTCTGAGAACTGGAACATCCAACTGAAGAGGAAAACACAGGACAACAAATGGGAGGTAAGAGAAGTCCCTTTAAAGGCAGCTGAAATCAAAAAACAACTTCTCTGGTTAAAAATTCCCTATGTTTGCATCGATATTAGTCAAACATTGATTCTCGTGTAAAAATGTACTAAATATGTGTAAATAGCATCATTTTGGTCAAAGTCAGTACCTTCCAAAACTGAGATTTAGAAGAAAATGTGACGTGCCTTGGATATTTTAGGGTTGGGTTTTGATTTCAATCATGCCAACTAATATGGGATGGTAACGCCTAGGGAAAATGGTAGTGCACAGAGAAAAAGCTGTGCTGTGGCCCTCTGTCCAATTGTAGCAGAAGAACCTCCAGACAGTGGGAAAGACCTGCCCATTGCAGCGCCTCAGAATTGTTTACATAGGACAACACGCCGCCAATGTTATGTTGAAAGAACACTTGGCCTCTAATCCCTTTATTGAGTGGCCACTTGCTGATGTGGTTGATAGTGATCACTCGAGTCTGCCACTGTTTTGGGCAAAATGAGAATTGAGACAAAACTACTTGCATCCCAACTGTCACTTGTCAATATTTGAACATTCTAAACCCAATCGTGAGCATATTGTGTCCGCCTCTACCTGTTTTGTAACATCATTCACTATGAAACAATGCCAGACTGACACACTCTAGTAATAGATAGTGAGAAAGGTGTCAAAACTAAACGACACCAAAGCACATCGCCACTCGCCAGTGACTTGATAAGATTATGTATCTAACGTGGCCTGCCTGCTCATTGACAAACACAGCCAGCCTGAGAAGAATAACGCTGAGAGTGCTGGAGAAAAAAAAAGTACAATTGCAGGATGTAATAGCAGAGAAGACAAACGGCTTGTGTCAGTCAGACAGGGTAACGACAGGGCAAAAGGCCTCGTTAGACATCGGCTGTATCGATCTGTGGATTCTGGACACGCTTAAATGGGTGTGGACGTGAGGCAATCAGGGGAAGAATCATGGAAATGGCCTCCCCGCTGACCTGGACTCACCAAGTGTGTCCCAAATGGCACCCTATTCCCTTATAGTGCACTACTTTTGACTATGGGCCCTGGTCAAAGTAGTGCACTGTAGTGTACAAAACATTAGGAACACCTTCCTAATATTGAGTGGCACCCTCTTTTGCCCTCAGTACAACCTCAATTCGTCGGGGCATGGACTCTACAAGATGTCGAAAGCTTTCCACAGGGATGTTAGCCCATGTTGACTCCAATGCTTCCCACAGTTGTCAAGTTGGCTGGATGTCCTTTGGGTGGTGGACCTTTCTTTGATATACACGGGAAATTGTTGCGCGTGAAAAACCCAGCAGCGTTGCAGTTGCTCAAACCGGTGCACCTGGCACCTACTACCGTACCCTGTTCAAAGGCACGTAAATCTTTTGTCTTGCCCATTCACCCTCTGAATGGCACACATACACAATCCATGTCTCAATTGTCTCAAGGCTTAAAAATCCTTCTTTAACCTGTTTCCTCCCCTTCATCAAATCAAATCAAATTTTATTTGCCACATGCGCCGAATACAACAGGTGTAGACATTACAGTGAAATGCTTACTTACAAGCCCTTAACCAACAATGCAAAGTAAAAAAAATAAAAGTGTTAAGCAAAAAAAATAAAAGCAAATAACTAAAGAGCAGCAGTAAAATAAAATAACAGTAGAGAGGCTATATACAGGGGGGTTCCGGAGCAGAGTCAATGTGCGGGGGCACCGGCTATTCGAGGTAATTGAGGTAATATGTACATGTGGGTAGAGTTTACATTTACATTTACATTTTAGTCATTTAGCAGACGCTCTTATCCAGAGCGACTTACAGTTAGTTTATTTTTCATACTGGCCCCCCTTGGGAATCAAACCCACAACCCTGGCGTTGCAAACGCCATGCTCTACCAACTGAGCTACATCCCTGCCGGCCATTCCCTCCCCTACCCTGGACGACGCTGGGCCAATTGTGCGCCGCCCCATGGGTCTCCCGGTCGCGGCCGGCTACGACAGAGCCTGGATTCGAACCAGGATCTCTAGTGGCACAGCTAGCACTGCGATGCAGCGCCTTAGACCACTGCGCCACTCGGTTCGATATTTGAACATGGAATGGACGGCCCCAACTAAAGTGACTATGCATAAATACTAAACAGAGTAGCAGCAGCGCAAAAGTGGGGGGTGGGGGTGGGGGGGCAGTGCATAGTCACTTTAACTCTACCCACATGGGTAGTGTCACGGATTCCGCCGAGGCTGCTCCTCCTCCTTACTCGGGCAGGCTTCGGCGTTCGTCGTCCCCGGAGTACTAGCTACTGCCGATCGATGTTTCGGTGTTTGTCTTGTGTTGTCTAGTTTGTACACCTGTTACTTATTTTGTGTTGATTGTGTAACATCTAAGTTCCCTTGTTTTACGTTTGGCCTTTGTGTGTTATTGTCATTTTGTCCTGTTTGATGTTCGGCATATCTAGTTCGCCTTTTACGCACTGAGCGCGTTACTCCTCCAGTGTTGTGGAGACTTTTGTTTTGTGCGTGTTAACTTGAAGTAAAGTAGTCATCCTGTTTCTCTGTGTCCTGCGCCTGACTTCACTGCCGCGTACACATCACCCCTTTTGACAGAATAACACACCACCATGGAGTCAGCAGGACCAGCGGTGGTAACTGAGTCTCTGGAGGATCGTGTCAGCAGCCAGGACGCCATGATCTGTAGACTTGTCACCGCCATGCAAGATGTGATGGATACTCTGAGCCGATGGGAAAGAGGAGGCTTGCCCACACCTCCTCCTACAATACCACCACCATCGGCCAGACCCGTCGTTCCATCTCCGGAGTCCAGTGGGATTCGGCTCTCGCTCCCGAGGGCATATGATGGCACCGCAGCCGGGTGTCAGGGTTTCCTACTTCAAGTAGAACTCTACCTGGCAACCATTCACCCGGCGCCCTCGGGATACGAGAGCGTTTCCGCCCTCATCTCCTGTCTATCCGGCAAGGCATTGGAGTGGGCCAATGCCGAATGGAGGGGAATAGACGCCGCCACCATCAGCTATGCAGAGTTCTCCCGCCGCTTCAGGGCGGTTTTCGATCATCCCCCAGAGGGTAAAGCGGCGGGGGAGCGTCTGTTCCACCTCCGACAGGGGAAGAGGAGCACACAAGAGTTCGCCCTGGACTTCCGGACTCTGGCGGCTAATGCGGGGTGGAATGAGAGGGCCCTCATCGACCACTATCGGTGCAGCCTACGAGAGGACATTCGCCGAGAGTTGGCCTGCAGGGACACCAACCTAAGCTTCGATCAGTTGGTGGACATGTCGATCCGTCTGGATACCCTGCTGGCTACCCGCGGACGTCCGGAGTTGGGGCCGTCCATTCCATCCCCCAGCACCTCCGAGCCGAGCCCTATGGAGCTCGGGGGTGCTGGTGCTAGAGAGAGGAGGAGAGAGACCCGGAGAGAGGCCGTCCCCTGCACCAACTGTGGCCGTAGAGGACACACTGCGGCTCGGTGCTGGGGAGGGTCTCCTGGGGATCGAGGCAACAGGTCACGCACTGATGAGTCATTTCAGGTGAGTAGGCGCCCAACTCACCCAGAGCTCTCTGTTGTTCACTTTTGTATTCAAGTTGTATTTCCCCAGGTTTCCTCTCATTCCCAGCATAAGGCGCTAGTCGATTCAGGCGCAGCTGGGAATTTTATTGATCGTAATTTCTGTGTTAAGTTAGGGATTCCCCTCCTACCAGTAGATGTGCCTTTTCCTATTCATGCCCTAGATAGCCGTCCTTTGGGATCAGGTTTAATTAGGGAGGTCACGGCGCCACTAAAGATGAAGACGCAGGGGGGTCATGAGGAAATCATACAGTTGTATCTGATCGACTCTCCTGCGTTTCCCGTGGTGCTGGGGCTTCCTTGGTTAATCTCTCATGACCCCACCATTTTGTGGAAACAGAGGGCTCTCAGGGAGTGGTCTGATCAGTGTGTTTGGCGGTGTATAGGTGTTTCCGTAGGGGCGACCACGGTGGAAAGTCCGAACCAAATGCCCGCACTGCACATTCCTCCTGAGTATGATGATTTGGCACTCGTGTTCAGTAAGAAGAGGGGGACACGATTGCCAACTCATAGACAGGGGGATTGTGCGATAGACCTTCAGGCAGGTGCTGCACTTCCACGTAGTCATGTGTATCCTCTGTCTCAAGAGGAGATGGCGGCTATGGAGACATACATCGCAGAGTCTCTGAGACAGGGATACATACGGCCCTCCACTTCTCCTGCGTCCTCGAGTTTCTTTTTTGTGAAGAAGAAGGATGGAGGTTTGCGCCCGTGTATTGATTACCGTAGTCTCAATCAGATCACTGTTAAATACAGTTATCCTCTCCCTCTGATTGCGAGTATGACGGAGTCATTACACGGAGCGCGCTTCTTCACAAAATTGGATCTCAGGAGCGCCTACAACCTGGTGTGCATTAGGGAGGGAGATGAATGGAAAACAGCATTTAGTACCACCTCGGGTCACTATGAGTATCTCGTCATGCCATACGGGTTAATGAATGCTCCTTCAGTCTTCCAATCATTTGTGGACGAGATTTTCCGGGATTTGCATGGGCAGGGTGTAGTGGTGTATATTGACGACATTCTAGTATACTCTGCTACACGAGCCGAGCATGTGGCCCGGGTGCGTCGAGTGTTGGGTAGGCTGTTGGAGCATGACTTGTATGTGAAGGCGGAGAAATGCCTGTTTTTCCAGGAGTCCATCTCCTTCCTGGGCCATCGGTTGTCCGCGTCAGGGGTGGAGATGGAGATTGACCGCGTTTCAGCCGTGCGTAATTGGCAGACTCCTACCACGGTTAAGGAGGTGCAGCGGTTTTTGGGTTTTGCCAATTACTACCGGAGGTTTATCCGGGGTTTTGGACAGGTAGCGGCTCCCATCACCTCCCTGCTAAAGGGGGGCCCGGTGCGTTTGCAGTGGTCGGCTGAGGCGGACAGGGCATTTAGACAACTGAAGGACCTGTTCACCTCGGTCCCGGTGCTGGCACATCCGGACCTCTCTTTGGCGTTCCAAGTGGAGGTGGACGCGTCAGAGGCGGGTATTGGGGCTGTACTGTCTCAACGCTCAGGCACGCCTCCTAAACTCCGGCCCTGTGCTTTTTACTCTAAGAAGCTCAGCCCGGCGGAACGTAATTACGACGTGGGGGACAGGGAGCTGCTAGCTTTGGTCCAAGCCCTAAAGGTGTGGAGGCATTGGATTGAGGGGGCTCAACACCCTTTCCTCATTCTGACTGACCACCGTAACCTGGAGTACATCCGGGCAGCTAGGAGATTGAACCCTCGTCAGGCTAGGTGGAACATGTTCCTGACCCGGTTTGTCTTTAAGCTCACCTATATACCAGGGTCACAGAACGTTAAGGCAGACGCCCTGTCCCGGCGATATGACACAGAGGAGAGGTCCATTGAGCCCACTCCCATACTGCCGGAGTCTTGTCTGGTGGCACCGGTGGTGTGGGAGGTCGATGCGGAGATCGAGCGGGCGTTACATACCGACCCTACTCCTCCAGAGTGTCCGGAGGGGCGGAAGTACGTGCCGCTCGAGATTCGTGATCTACAAATTTATTGGGCTCATACGTCACCCTCCTCTGGACATCCTGGTATTGGCTGGACAGTGCACTGCCTTAGTGAAAAGTACTGGTGGCCAACATTGGCAAAGGACGTGAGGGTTTATGTCTCCTGCTCGGTGTGCGCTCAGTGTAAGGCGCCTAGACACCTGCCCAGGGGGAAGTTACAACCCCTACCCGTTCCACAACGTCCGTGGTCTCACCTATCGGTAGACTTTGTCACGGACCTTCCTCCCTCCCAGGGGAATACCACTATTCTGGTCGTTGTGGATCGGTTTTCTAAGGCCTGTCGTCTCATCTCAATGCCGGGTCTCCCTACTGCCCTACAAACTGCTGAGGCCCTGTTTACTCACGTCTTCCGGCACTACGGGGTACCTGAGGATATAGTGTCTGATCGAGGTCCCCAGTTCACCACTAGAGTCTGGAGGTCGTTTATGGAACGCTTGGGGGTCTCGGATAGCCTTACCTCAGGTTTCCACCCTGAGAGTAATGGGCAGGTGGAGAGAGTAAACCAGGATGTGGGTAGGATTCTGAGGTCTTATTGCCAGGACCGGCAGGAGGAGTGGTCGGGGTATATCCCCTGGGCAGAGATTGCCCAGAACTCCCTTCGCCACTCCTCTACGAATCTGACCCCTTTTCAGTGTATGTTGGGGTATCAGCCGGTTCTGGCACCCTGGCATCAGAGCCAGATCGAGGCTCCTGCGGTGGATGAATGGTTTCGGCGCTCGGAGGAGACATGGAACGCTGCGCATGTCCATCTGCAGCGGGCTATCCGTAGGCAGAAGGCGAGCGCCGATCGCCACCGCAGTGAGGGTCCAGTGTATGCACCTGGAGATCGAGTCTGGCTCTCGACTCGAAACCTGCCCCTTCGCCTGCCCTGCCGGAAGCTGGGTTGGCGGTTTGTGGGGCCATTTAAAGTCCTGAGGAGATTGAACGAGGTATGTTACAGGTTACAACTGCCAAATGATTATCGCATTAACCCCTCGTTCCATGTGTCTCTCCTCAGGCCGGTGGTAGCTGGTCCACTCCAGGACAATGAGATACGGGAGACTCCTCCGCCCCCACTGGACATCGAGGGGGCTCCGGCGTACTCAGTCCGGTCCATCGTGGATTCGAGACGTCGGATGGGGGGTCTGCAGTATCTCGTGGAGTGGGAGGGGTACGGTCCGGAGGAACGGTGCTGGGTGCCTAGGAGGGACATCTTAGATCCCTCCCTCCTGACGGAGTTCCACCGGAGTCATCCCACTCGCCCTGCTCCGCGTCCTCCTGGCCGTCCCCGAGGCCGGGTCGGCGCACGGCTGGAGCCGCGCGTCAAGGGGGGGGTGCTGTCACGGATTCCGCCGAGGCTGCTCCTCCTCCTTACTCGGGCAGGCTTCGGCGTTCGTCGTCCCCGGAGTACTAGCTACTGCCGATCGATGTTTCGGTGTTTGTCTTGTGTTGTCTAGTTTGTACACCTGTTACTTATTTTGTGTTGATTGTGTAACATATAAGTTCCCTTGTTTTACGTTTGGCCTTTGTGTGTTATTGTCATTTTGTCCTGTTTGATGTTCGGCATATCTAGTTCGCCTTTTACGCACTGAGTGCGTTACTCCTCCAGTGTTGTGGAGACTTTTGTTTTGTGCGTGTTAACTTGAAGTAAAGTAGTCATCTTGATCCTCTGTGTCCTGCGCCTGACTTCACTGCCGCGTACACATCACCCCTTTTGACAGGTAGCCATGATTAGCTGTTCAGGAGTCTTATGGCTTGGGGGTAGAAGCTGATTGAAGTGGATTTAACAGGTGACATAAATAAGGGATCATAGCTTTCACCTGGTCAGTCTGTCATGGAAAGAGCAAGTGTTCCTAAAATGTTATACACTCAGTGTATAGGGAATAGGGTTCCATTCGGGACGCATAGACTGCCTGCCCTGCCTCCTAGACACCTCCCTCTGCTCAGGAAAAGTTTCACTGAACAGACACATTAAGCAGGCTGCCTGCCACTCACTGGCTTATTCAGTAATTGTTAGACCATGGTTTGTTTCCTTCTGTTTTTCTAAGCACTGTTGTTGAGATACTAGCACCACCCCCATGTGAAGTTGCTATTAGTAGTTGAGATATTTCAGCATTCTTATTGTTTTTCACCTTAGGAATGTCAAATATTTCCACAGTGTTGTCTTTTTGAGAAATACGTTTCTACAGTGCTAACCCATATTGTCATTGTACATTCCCAAGGGGTTGTTAATACACAACCCAGAGGCTCAGCAGGTACTGCCAGCGCCAGCACTTAGCATTATTATAATTTTTTAAACAAAACAAGTGTGAGGTAAAATAATTAAGAGCATGTCCAGGCAGTCAGTAATATAAGTGTACATCTGGCTGTGCTTTGGCAGACTGAACAGACGGGGGTCAGAATAGTAACTAGTGCAGTTCTGCCCCAGGCTGTTATTTTATGTGGTGTCAGTGCTTAGAACAGTGCTTGTTATTTAGAAGACCAGCAGTCACTAGATTATCCTCAGTCGGCCCCTGCACCCAGTCTGTCCTAAATAATGTTTTTACAACCAATGGAAATGGGCTGTGTGCCCTAGGTAAGGTAATTATAGAAGGTGTAGCAGGCTTTGCATGTATCACTGGTTTGCTTACCCCAGGCAAGGATACAATGAGACAGTGGCAGGGATCTTTGTATCAATTAAGGGCTGCCTCCTGACCCCATCGGTTCATAAATACTCAATTTTTCTCCATGGCCCTTTTTTATGGCTGCATCCCAAATAGCACCCTATTCCCTACATATTGGTCAAAAGTAGTGCACTATGTAGGGAATAGGGTGTCATTTTGGATTCAATTCATAATCTCTCTCGGATATGCAACATGCACCGCTGCAGATTTCAGACCCTGCAGACAATCTGGAGGTTATTCTAGTTAAGGTTTGTACTGCTTTGAAGTGCTCTTCAAGTAATACCCTGTTTTCACAGACAATACTAAATTCATCTTCAGTTTGTGCTTGGCTCGATGTTTGCTTCCTTGCAAGGGCTTTTTAGAGGTGGCACAGTTATGCTGTTTTTAACTGCGAGATCAACTGGTCAAATTCATAGTCTTTACTGCCATCGGAAAGTATTCAGACCCCTTGACTTTTTCCAAATTTTGTTACGTTACAGCTTTATTCTAAAGTTGATGCAATTCATTTTTTTCCTCAGCAATCTACAGTGGGGGAAAAAAGTATTTAGTCAGCCACCAATTGTGCAAGTTCTCCCACTTAAAAAGATGAGAGAGGCCTGTAATTTTCATCATAGGTACACGTCAACTATGACAGACAAATTGAGATTTTTTTTCTCCAGAAAATCACATTGTAGGATTTTTTATGAATTTATTTGCAAATTATGGTGGAAAATAAGTTTTTGGTCACCTACAAACAAGCAAGATTTCTGGCTCTCACAGACCTGTAACTTCTTCTTTAAGAGGCTCCTCTGTCCTCCACTCGTTACCTGTATTAATGGCACCTGTTTGAACTTGTTATCAGTATAAAAGACACCTGTCCACAACCTCAAACAGTCACACTCCAAACTCCACTATGGCCAAGACCAAAGAGCTGTCAAAGGACACCAGAAACAAAATTGTAGACCTGCACCAGGCTGGGAAGACTGAATCTGCAATAGGTAAGCAGCTTGGTTTGAAGAAATCAACTGTGGGAGCAATTATTAGGAAATGGAAGACATACAAGACCACTGATAATCTCCCTCGATCTGGGGCTCCACGCAAGATCTCACCCCGTGGGGTCAAATTGATCACAAGAACGGTGAGCAAAAATCCCAGAACCACACGGGGGGACCTAGTGAATGACCTGCAGAGAGCTGGGACCAAAGTAACAAAGCCTACCATCAGTAACACACTACGCCGCCAGGGACTCAAATCCTGCAGTGCAAGACGTGTCCCCCTGCTTAAGCCAGTACATGTCCAGGCCCGTCTGAAGTTTGCTAGAGTGCATTTGGATGATCCAGAAGAGGATTGGGAGAATGTCATATGGTCAGATGAAACCAAAATATAACTTTTTGGTAAAAACTCAACTCGTCGTGTTTGGAGGACAAAGAATGCTGAGTTGCATCCAAAGAACACCATACCTACTGTGAAGCATGGTGGTGGAAACATCATGCTTTGGGGCTGTTTTTCTGCAAAGGGACCAGGACGACTGATCCGTGTAAAGGAAAGAATGAATGGGGCCATGTATCGTGAGATTTTGAGTGAAAACCTCCTTCCATCAGCAAGGGCATTGAAGATGAAACGTGGCTGGGTCTTTCAGCATGACAATGATCCCAAACACACCGCCCGGGCAACGAAGGAGTGGCTTCGTAAGAAGCATTTCAAGGTCCTGGAGTGGCCTAGCCAGTATCCAGATCTCAACCCTATAGAAAATCTTTGGAGGGAGTTGAAAGTCCGTGTTGCCCAGCGACAGCCCCAAAACATCACTGCTCTAGAGGAGATCTGCATGGAGGAATGGGCCAAAATACCAGCAACAGTGTGTGAAAATCTTGTGAAGACTTACAGAAAACGTTTGACCTGTGTCATTGCCAACAAAGGGTATATAACAAACTATTGAGAAACTTTTGTTATTGACCAAATACTTATTTTCCACCATAATTTGCAAATAAATTCATTAAAAATCCTACAATGTGATTTTCTGGATTTTTTTTTCTCAATTTGTCTGTCATAGTTGACGTGTACCTATGATGCAAATTAAAGGCCTCTCTCATCTTTTTAAGTGGGAGAACTTGCACAATTGGTGGCTGACTAAATACTTTTTTTCCCCACTTGTACACACATTACCCAATAATGACAAAGTGAAAACAGGGTTTTAGAAATGTTGGCACATTTATTAAAAATGAAAACAGAAATATCTTATTTACTTAAGTATTCAGACCCTTTGCTATGAGACTCGAAATTGAGCTCAGGTGCATCCTGTTTCCATTGATCATCCTTGAGATATTTCTACAACTTGATTGGAGTCCACCAGTGGTAAATTCACTTGATTGGACATGATTTGGAAAGGCACACACATTTGTATATAAGGTCCCACAGTTGACAGAGCATGTCAGAGCACAAACAAAGCCATGAAGTCGAAGGAATTGTCCGCAGAGCTCCGAGGCGGGATTATGTCGAGGCACGAATCTGGGGAAGGGTACCAAACAAATTCTGCAGCATTGAAGGTCCCCCAAGAACACAGTGGCCTCCATCATTCTTAAATGGAAGAAGTTTGGAACCACCAAGACCCTTCCTGGAGCTGGCCGCCTGGCCAAACTGAGCAATCGAGGGAGAAGGGCCTTGGTCAGGGAGGTGACCAAGAACCCGATGGTCACTCTGACAGAGCTCTAGAGTTCCTCTGTGGCGACGGGAGAACCTTCCAGAAGGACAACCATCTCTGCAGCACTCCACCAATCAGGCCTTTATAATAGAGTGGCCAGACGGAAGCCACTCCTCAGTAAAAGGCACATGACAGCCCGCTTGGAGTTTGCCAAAAGGCCTCCTAAAGAATCTCAGACCATGAGATTCAAGATTCTCTGGTCTAATGAAACCAAGATTGAACACTTTGGCCTGAATGCCAAGCGTCATGTCTGGAGGAAACGTGGCACCATCCCTACGGTGAAGCATGGTGGTGGCAGCATCATGCTGTGGGGATGTTTTTCAGTGGCACATTTAAACATGTTAACCCTCGCAAGGCTGCGGGCACAGATGGCATCCCTAGCCCCATCCTCAGAGCATGTGCCGACCAGCTGGCTGGTGTGTTTACGGGCATATTCAATCTCTCCCTATCCCAGTCTGCTGTCTCCACATGCTTCAAGATGGCCACCATTGTTCCTGTACCCAAGAAAGCAAAGGTAAATGAACTAAATGACTATCGCCCCGTAGCACTCACCTCTGTCATCATGAAGTGCTTTGAGAGACTAGTCAAGGATCATATCACCTATACCTTACCTGCCACCCTAGACGTCAATTTGCTTACCACCCCAATAGATCCACAGACGATGCAATTGCCATCACTCTGCACACTGCCCTATCCCATCTGGACAAGAGGAATACCTATGTAAGAATGCTGTTCATTGACTATAGCTCGGCATTCAACACCATAGTACTCTCCAAGCTCATCATTAAGCTTGAGGCCCTGGGTCTGAACCCCGCTCTGTGCAACTGGGTCCTGGACTTCCTGACGGGCCGACCCCAGGTGGTGAAGGTAGGAAACAACACCTCCACTTTGCTGATCCTCAACACTGGGGCACGTGCTCAGCCTACTCCTGTACTCCGTTCACCCATGACTGCGTGGCCAAGCACGCATCCAACTCAAACATCAAGTTTGCAGACGACACAACAATGGTAGGCTTGATTACCAACAATGACGAGACAGCGTACAGAGAGGAGGTGAGGGCTCTGGGAGTGTGGTGCCAGGAAAATAACCTCTCATTCAACGTCAACAAAACAAAGGAGATGATCGTGGACTTCAGGAAACAGCAGATGGTGCACCCTCCTATCCACATCGACGGGACCGCAGTGGAGAAGGTGAAAAGCTTCAACTGTATCTTAGTCCATGCCGCTCTGACATCGCTCGTCCATATATGTATATATTCTTAATTAATTCATTACTTAGATTTGTGCGTATTGGGTATATGTTGTGAAATTGTTAGATATTACTTGTTAGATATTACTGCACTGTCGGAGCTAGAGGCGCAAGCATTTCGCTACACCTGCAATAACATCTGCTAAACACATGTATGTGACCAATAACATTTCATTTGATTTGATTGAGGCAAAGATGAACTGAGCAAAGTACAGAGAGATCCTTGATGAAAACCTGCTCCAGAGCGCTCAGGACCTCAGACTGGGCCGAAGGACAATGACCCTACGCATACAGCCAAGACAACGCAGGACTGGCTTCGGGACAAGTCTCTGAATGTCCTTGAGTGGCCCAGCCAGAGCCCGGACTTGAAACCGATCAAACATCTCTGGAGAGACCTGAAAATATCTGTGCAGCGACGCTCCCCATCCTACCTGATAGTACTTGAGAGGATCTGCAGCGAAGAATGGAAGAAACTCCCCAAATACAGGTGTGCCAAGCTTGTAGCGTTATACCCAAGAAGACTCGAGGCTGTAACCGCTTCCAAAGGTGCTTCAACAAAGTACTGAGTAAAGGGTCTGTATACTTATGTAAATGTGATATTTCAGTTGTTTTTTTATACGTTTACAAAAAAATCTAAAAATCTGTTTTTGCTTCGGTATTGTGTGTAGATTGATGAGGGAAATAAAACAATTTAATCCATTTTAGAATAAGGCTGTAATGTAACAAAATGTGGAAAAAGTCGAGGGGTCTGAATGCACTGTACTGCCCCTATTATACTCAAGATGGTACTGCGAAGGGAAAATGGAGAGACCTGAAGTAGGCACTTCAATGAATACAAGACTTATGTCGCTTTTCACTCTTAATATTAAAAAGTAAGGTGACCCCTCAGAGGTTCTTGGAAATAATGAGTCCTTTCATAGAAATCAAGCCAAAGGACATAAAGTTTTCATGACAATCATAATACCTCGAAAAGGCATACAGTAATAGCATGAAATACTGGTTAAAGCCTTGTATGTGATGTGAGTCATGATTTGAACTCCAGTCAGTCATCTGGGTGGTGGGGTAGCATAGCTCTCTGGCTGCGTCCCAAATGGCACCCTATACCCTACATAGTGCACTACTTTTGACCAGGGGCTCTGGTCAAAAATAATGTACTATAAAGATAATGGGGTGCTATTTGGGATGCATATAGCCCTCTGTCTGCTCTGCTCTGCTAATGACCCTGAGGATGAGCCAGTCATCTAATTTATGTAGCTCAGCCTTGCATCTCATTACCCCTTTCTGCAACCAGAGGTTCAACACAACACAGACTAACAAGAGACAGCAAAATTGGTAGATACTAGCTAACACTCATTGGTCCTTCATTACTTCTCATTTGTGTAAATGATATAGCTTGTTATGTTTCCAATTTTCTGCCAGATTGGCATTCTTTTTTGGGGGATGGATACTGTAGTCTGGGGTATAAATTATGTTATAGGCTGTCTAGGATAAGAAGACAATCTATTAATTGTAATTTTAAATAAGTGTTTCTCACCTAGGCCTACTGCTGTCATGTTCTTAAATACAACGTGTGTATTGTTCATATTGACTGATCGGTGTTCTGAGATATGTTACCATCTCCTAGCTGATTATCACATACTTCAGAGACTGCTTTATAAGTAGATATTGTTCCTGTTTGAAAAAGCACTTCAATTATATTAATTTCCATTATGTAACTTAGAATCAAACATTGAAATGCTCCCATGATGACACAACACTATAAAAGACGCAGAACAAATAAATATACAATACACAAACACAGCCCACAGAGCATAATTATAGTATTTCTTCTCAGTATAATCAAATGTAATGATGCTAATCATCTTATCATCCTCTTTTGCCAAGCGACCTGTGTTGTGTTCTATGTTCTGCGTTTCCAGGAAGTGGAGGATGAGTCAACGTCTTGTTACTGCCTGATTGACTCCAGTAGCTGCCACCTGCTGCTGGACCAGCCGGGCTCCTATGCCCTTGTTGGTGAACCGCTCACCCAGGCAGCCGTGAAGAGGCTGAAGCTAGCAGTGTTTGGCAGCATGGGGCCAAACCCCATGGACTACAGCCTCCGAGTCTACTGTGTGGACGACACGCCACACGCCTTTCAGGTACCATCATTGTTTCGAGTGTTTGTGGGGGGTTGGTTATTTTCATTGATTGCCGTTGGCTCTCCTGTGCAATCATATGAAGCTCAATATTGATGACAGTGATTTTGCTCAGGCAGTAGATGATAGAAGAAACATTGATATTTACATTTACATTTACATTTTATATTTACGCATTAGCTTTACAATCATTTGGTCATATTGTACTGTATGTGAGTCTGAGTTGATTAAATTCAATAAAGCATGTGAATGTGTGTATTGATATCTTATCATCTAGCATCAGGGAATTAAACTTCCTCACTTCCCCTGAGACAGAACAGAACAGGCCTCAGGAGTGACTCAGCTTGTGTTCCTGTGATTTAGCAGAAGTCACCGGCAGCTGGGTTTAAAATGCTTTTTTGGATTTGGTTTATGAATCCGTCCCAAGCGCAGCCTGCCGAGCAGATGCCAGCCCTCTCTGTCCCCTGGGTCTCTGTCGGCTACAATCACACTCACTGTTGTACACAGTCAATCACTAGTCATATACTTGACCTAGATCAATAGGATGCTCCTGATAATAATATTAAGGATCTCATTTCAGTGAGAGATTTCCTTTTGAATGTAGCTGTTACTCTGGCTTCAGCGGCCATACAATGTTAGGTTTGGGCTGGCAAACAACCGTCTAGTCTGCATAGGGAATACAGAATCTGTAGATACAATTTGCCCAAGCAATGATTATCTTAAAGACGGGGGATGGGGAAATGTTGCAGCATTGAATGGGGTGTCATTTCTCAAGGTCACAGACAATGGCCATGATGTGCCCTTAAAGTGATTGGATGGATTTTGAGGATGATTTTTAATAGGAAGCTCTGTGATCTGCTGGACAACCATAGAGTTGAGTTCAATGATGTCCAGGATGTAACTGTGTTGAAAGACAAAGGTAGATGGAGGATACATCATCCAGCAGGTTCGCTGTTGTCATTGTATTTGTATTATTTTAGCAATTTTCAAGCATGTTTTTTGTTCACATTGCCAATGGTGGATTGTTTTTAACACCTACCATGAAGAAGCAATAAGCACGCACACACAATTTTTTTTTGGTGATTAAGATGTCTGAAGATAGACAGCCACATAAACAGAGAACAATGATGCCAGATGAATAACTTCAGCCTCAAATCAAAGAGCTCTTTCATCACTCCAAATTCAACTTGGTGGACGGATGTTAGCCGATACATGCTCATCCAATGCATTAAATTGAAACTTAAAACTTGTATGGCTCCACATTTGATATAGCTACTAATGAGAATTGTATTTTTTATATATTCTTAAATGTCATTTAAGGACACTCTTGACATGAGAACAATGCTCAGGTTTTGATCATGATAATGTTTGCGATACTGGATTTGTGGATCCCCCGGAGCAAGAATCAGTCACTCAACAGTTGGTTGGCAGTGAACTGGGATGTAAACTGTGGTGAGACTGTCCCACTGACTTTCTCTCTCTCATCCATCCCTCCCTCCCTTCCTCCATACCCAGGGAGTGGTGGCCACAGAGACAGGTAGAGGAGGACAGCTCCTGGAGGAACCCAAGATGTTGCCTTTCAGAGGGAACACCTTCAGCCTCCAGGTCTCCATCCAGGATGTCCCACAGTTTCTATGGAACATCAAACCCTTTACCACGTGTCAGGTAACTGAGACAGTAACTACTTACAGATTGAGCACTGAATGATTTCAGATACATTACTGGAAATCTGAGCATGGAAAGTTGTATGTGTTATTTGTTGCCAGATTGTTGACATTGTGGTTACAACCAGACTTACTGGAGGTTGTTTACCTTTATTGGTACCTGTGTATGAACACTGCACAGCAATGTAGGTCAGTAATTCCTCTGTAAATATGTTTTCTAATATTGCCTTCAGACAAACGAAGAGGTGTAACAGGTTCGACCTCAATATGTCGCATAAAGCTTACTTCATTATTCAATGTTTTTAATTTTTTTTACTGCATCAGGGATAGCTTACACAGACGTTTCGGCATTACAGCCTTCCGTGTGTAGGTACAATTTTCTTTAAATCAAAACAGCATTTGTAAAGAACAACAAATGAGCAGCAGGTGCTTCTAATCAGGTTTGCCACTCATCTGCCAATCAGGGATGTGGCTTTTCTGGTCTACCTGTATACAAATTATAATTTGATAAGAAGCACGTGCTGTTCATCTGTTGTCCATTACAAATGCTGTTTAGATTTGTTAGTTTTTTTACCTAAACACTGAAGAAGGCTGTAAAGCCGAAACGTCTGTGTACGCTATCCCTGTTGCAGTAAAAAAATTATGAAGTAAGCTTTATGCGACATATTTTTGAGTGCGAACCCATTACTCCTCTTTAGTTTGTCTGAATTTGTGGGTTTTACCCACCAGCCAAGCTTCTGGGAGAGCGTGATCGTTCTCTTTTGATTAGCTAATATTGCCTTCTACCTACCGCTCACTTTAAAATGTCTGTGCTTGTTTTTCCAATAGGCTGTATAATTGCTCCCATACATATGTGAGTGGGGCGAGGAAGTAGGGTGGCATGCCTCAGACAGACCGCCAGACAGACACCTCCTCTTGGCTTATTTATGAGGATCTTTGGAGGGAGACTGCCTCTGTGAACCTCCCCCTTTCACTGAGCAGGTGGAGAGTAATGGCTCTCGCCTGCACCATACAGTACATCAAGTCAGCTTTTACTGCTAAAGAGTACCTGGCCTCTCCACGTCCATCATTCCCCTAGCACACCATTATCTGCTGCATCCATCCCGCATCATGGAGGATCTGATGATCAAAGCCAAGGGGTTAAGTCCTCTGTAGGCAAACCAGGCGTTATTTATTTTTTTAAATTACTGTACAGTTAGCCGGGGTCCCTATCACCATGTGTGAGTCCCATAAAGCACCATATTCCCTATATAGTGCACTACTTTTGACCAGAGCCGTATGGGAAGTTCACTGTAAGTAGTGCACTATATAAGGGATAGGCTGCCATTTGGGATGCATGTCATCACTGTGAATAGTTTACTGGTCACTTTATTGTGCAGAGATGTTAGAAGGGAGCATACGGGAGGTCAAGGACGTTTCCCTGCCGATGTGCCCACGGCAGAAATTAATTCTGCATCAAAGGCAATAATTTTCCCGTTCGTCGTTCCCTCGCTCCCAGATATCGCGTGTAATACTTAGCTCGCGATCCGACTTCCATTATCAGAGTTAAGTGGGATTTACCCCTCCCCCTCTCCCTACAGTACAAATGCATATTTCCATACACAATGCTATCGTTGCATAACGCTGTGCGACTTCAAACCCCTCAAACACCCTCTTACCCCACTACTTTGTCTGCGTATGCATATGAGACCTTCCCATGTGATGGATAGTATAGGAGCTGAGTCATCTTCTGGAGAGGAATAATACTGTAGAAGCCCAGATTCCTCATCTTGTTTTGCCTCTGTCTTCCTCCTCTCTCTCGCTCTGTCTCTCTCTCGCTCTGTCTCTCTCTCGCTCTGTCTCTCTCTCGCTCTGTCTCTCTCTCGCTCTCTCCCTCGCTCTGTCTCTCTCTCGGTCTCTCTCGGTCTCTCTCGGTCTCTCTCTCGCTCTCTCTCTCGCTCTGTCTTTCTCGCTCTCTCTCTCTCGCTCTCTCTCTTGCTCTGTCTCTCTATCTCTCTCTGTCTCTCTCTCTCTCGCTCTGTCTCTCTCTCTCTCGCTCTATCTCTCTCTTGCTCTGTCTCTGTCTCCATGCAGGAATTTTCCTTTTCCCAAGTGTGGTGCAGCAACCAGCAGCCCCTGCACTGTGCATTCTCCCTGGAGAGATACAGCCCCACCACCACCCAGTTCTCTTGCAAGATTAGCGTGAAGCAGGTCAAAGGTCACGAGCAAATTCTGCAGGTCTATACTTCTGTGGTGGAGGTGAGCCTGGCTCTGTGTGTGGAGGACATTTTACTCCCACAATCCATACATACAATCTTTATTTAACCTTGGTGAGTCAGTGTCCTCTGCTGGCTGAACAGCCTGTCCTCA
This sequence comes from Coregonus lavaretus, assembly GCF_964263955.1. NCBI lineage: Eukaryota > Metazoa > Chordata > Actinopteri > Salmoniformes > Salmonidae > Coregonus > Coregonus lavaretus. Next base: position 33,389,964 of record NC_140004.1, on the reverse strand, counting down.
GGGGTCTGCAGTGGTTGTCTCTCAAATGTCACCCTATTCCCTATAGGGCTCTGGTCAACTCTAGTGCACTATATAGGGAATAGGGTGCCATTTGGGATGCATCCTGTGTTTCTTTATAAAACAGAGGGTAGATAGACTATCAGTGAGAGCTGACTATTCTTGGTCCTGTGTATCTTAACAGCCCTTTTGTTAAATAAAAATGTAATTGAATTATATTTGACAACTGTGACATTGTGTTTTGGCTCTCTCCTTTGTAGAGCAAGAAGGAGTCAGTCCTGTTTTTTATGCAGACAGACTGCACCGTCACCTCACAGACAGGACCCAAGGCCTTCAAAATCCCCCTATCCATCCACCAGAGGATCTGTGCCACCTTTGACACTGCCAACGCTAAGGGCAAGGACTGGCAGCTCTTAGCCCAGAAACTCCATCTAGATAGGTGAGTGTCCAAGGCTCTGATCCCAAGTAGCACCATATTCCCTACGTAGTGCACTACTTTTCACCAGGGCCCTATGGCACTAAATAGGGAATAGTGTGCCATTTGAGATGCTGCCCAACTGTCCATCATGTCTCACGGGGTGTTTCAATGATTGCTTGAACAAACAGCAGAAGGTATTTGAGAGACTTTAGTGGTTCCAAATGAGCCCGATCAGCTGTCCTCATTTGATATCTTATCATGTTAAGCTGATTTTAATTGAGTCTGATGGCACATCAGTGAAATGACTGCATTCACAGAGGGTGATGCTTTTGGTAGGGAGGGGTAAACCATTGTTTTATAGTGAAATAGTGCCCTCCACTGGATCTAATGGCTTTCAGTAATATACACATTGCAAGCTGTTACCACAAACCACCCATAAACCTACAGAGTACATTTGTCATAGGCCTAAATATTCAGCTCTAACTTGAAATTGACTTCTTCCACACAAATGTTAACTTGTACCTTAGTTGACTTACTTTGATATTTCAAGAAATCCCTGATCATGTCCATTATGTCTTGTCTCAGAGAAACATTTTCCAGCACAATGTCAGTCCCTCCCTGCTGAGATTAGGAACCAGCGCTGTGCTGAAACACTGAATTATATCTCATAGGAGACAAAGATCTATAAACAACTTTTTTTTTCATAAACCAAAGTGTTGTTCACTTTGCTAAGTGCTCTGTTACCATTTTGTCCACTAACGCATTTCCCTCCTTCCCCCCAGGAACCTGTTGTATTTTGCTAAGCAACAGAGCCCCTCTGCTGTCATACTGAGCCTGTGGGAGGCACGACACCAAGACACTGGTGACCTTGACTCTCTGGCAAGCGCTCTGGAGGAAATTGGCAAGATCCAGTCCAAAAGCACTGCAGCAAAGAGCCAGGAGGACCCTGAATCAGACTCTGTACATCATTTAGGAACAGGAAGCTCAGACAACCCAGTGTGTGGAATGGGTGAACTCACCAATCATGAGACGGCTAACTCAGTCCCTGAGTATACTGGCTGACTTGTCTCCTCCTGCTACATAGATCCCAACAAGCCCAGTGTAATGCATATCCATATATGCACATGACGACTGACCGTTAACTCGGTCGTGGATTAAAAGGTCCATAGGATGTCAATGTGCGAATGGAGTTTGTTGTTCACAGAGCAAAAAACATGACAGGAAAAAATTACCACTGAGAAAAAAAAGAAATCTGTCATTGCTGTGTGTACTGTAACTTTATCGACCCCTTTCTGATGATGTACTGTAAATCTGTTTGGCCTTTTTCCTTTCTATTCCCTCCATTATTTTCCTCCTAGTTAATGCTATTCTTAAGTCAGGCTGACCATTTGAGTTTGTTTTCTTATTCTGTTGTTCAGGATATAGGGGACCCACCAATGCGCTTCAGAGAGTGCAACTGCTCGTCACCGTCCCCAGGGATTGAAACTGCCCTCATGTGCACCTGCATTTACAGTGAGTGCGTCCCAAATGGCACCCTATTCCTGATGTAGTGCATTACTTTTGACCAGCGCCATATAGAATCTGGTGAAAAGTAGTGCACTAAATTGGGCATAGGGTGTTCCATTTGAGAAGTAGCCCATATCACACCTATACCGTAAGACAGCTGTATGGTATTCGTTTCTATTTGAATACTTGGTCATCAATTCCAGATAATGTCTCAAATGGGAGAAACCATTCTGAAACAGGTATAAACAGAGTTAAATAACATGCTTTTTACTGTAATGTTCCGATTTTTTTTCTGTATCAGCGTAACATTGTTAAAGAGATCCTGCCGGTACAATGGTGGGTTGTGTGAGGACAATGTACTGTTAGAGAAGCCAGCCTGAATCATGTTATCTTTAAAGGAAAACCCCTGACAATGATGGAAACGTCTTTGTCGGCTACAGTACAGCTGTGTGTGTGGTGTGTGTGTGTGTGTTTGCATGCATGCATGCGTGTGACAGTTGTGGTTTGGCCACCCTGGGGGAGAAAGAGAAAGCTGTAGGAGCTGTAAGACATAATTTCCTGGCACTATGCCATGTGTAACACTGCATCTTATCACCCACTTTCAACCATTAACACCTGTCAAAGAGTTGCTGATCTACCCACCACACAGAAGCCCCCCAACAGAGGCACAGCACTTCACAACTACACAGGACATGAATGTGGATTAGGGTTGGGGTCAATTCCAATTTAACTTGAAATTCCAATTCAATTCTTGAATTCACTCATGAAGTGGAGAATTTTATGTTGAATTAAATTTGACTTTAAAAAATCTTCAAGTTATGGAATTGAATTGGAATTAGACTGTTTGGACTTTTTGAATTGGAACTGTAAAAACATTTAAACTTTGGAATTTAATTGAATTGGAATTCAATATTTTTACATTTCCCAGTTTAGGGAATTAATGCACATAGTATAAAAAATGGACTGTAGGATTTGTTTTTAATCATTTCAACCTGTATTCCTATATTGCCAGTATAGCTAGGCTGTCTGAACATTGACATGATCAGCCTGAAAGCCTGAGGGAATTGAATTTGACATTTCTGGAATTGTTGGAGATAGTATTGAATTAGGAATGTAATTATTGGAATTGACCTAACATTGGAATTCAGAGAAATTGAATTATCTCTGAATTCAAAGACTGACATGGAATTTGAAGTCAATTAATTGGAATTTACAGGGGAAGATAATTGAATTATAATTTATTTTGTAGAATTTACCCCAACCCTGATGTGGATAGAATGTGTAATAGTATGGGAAGCCTTTCTGGTACAATAAGCAGGCCTGTTTTAACATATTGTTGTACTGCATAAGTAAGGAGGGCCCATAGGGCTCTATAGTAAATATGGTGCCATTTGGGACACATCTTAAATGCCACAGGAAAGCAGGGGAACTACTGGTTTGAACAATAGGCATTGTATTGTACATGGTTTTTAAGAAACACTAAAGAATGCAACTGGATGGTGTTTCTGTACTTTTTTGTATTCCATGTAGCCTATAATTTATAGGATGGATTTGTTTATTCCATGCAATTCATAGGATGGATTTTTTTATTCCATGTAATTCATAGGATGAATTTGTTTATTCCATGTAATTCATAGGATGGGATGTATACTTCAAAGTCATTCTTATGATGCATATTTCTGTTTTATGTGTTCAGTATGATTTATCAGGTACAGGCTTGGATCATGGCTGTTTGTAGTTACTCACTGCTTTCATTTATATTACAATGAGCATAATAACAAGGATTTGAAATGATCTAAATACTTTTAGAAAATGCCGCTCAGAGGTGTCTCACTACTATTACATTTTACAAAACGCTCAACTTGTTCATTGTTCACCAGTTGCAGTCTCCTCTGAACTACCTAAAACACTGTTAGCTCATAGTTTGTTATATGCAATTTCATATACAAAAGAATGCATCCTAAATGGAAACCTGTTGAGCTGTATCTACTATGCCCTTATTGATGTACTGTATCTTGCTCTCATCAGCAACGATCAGACAAGAGCTGAAATTACTCTCTACCCACTGGGCACAGACGTCAATGCATTGTCTATTCCACGTTGGTTCAATGTAATTTCATTGAAATGACATGGAAACAACACTTATTCAACCAGTGTGTGCCCAGTGGGTACATGAAACCTACATTGCTTTTTGGTTTCTACATAACACATTTGCTATGCTCTCCTAATCAATTGAGCGTTAATCGTTATACAATCCAGCTGGCTATAGATTAGATTAGTGAGTGGGTGAGCTTTACGTTTTGAAAATGATTGTTTTTCTTAATTGTTACCAATTTAATTTTAATTCCCTGTACTAATGTGAGCAAGAGTGGTGAAAAGCACAGAAACAAGTGTGCTGTTGTAATGCTAAACAGTGGCTAATGTTGCATTAAGAGCATTTGTCTGTGGAATACAATACATCATAACAACCAAACATAGCATTTTAACTATTTTATTTAAAGTTGCCTATTGCATACATGCCTAGTCATATCTAAGGTATTAAATGTTGAAGTTACGTTTTTAAATGTTATTAAGTGGGCCACTGGGTTTTGAACCATACATACACTGTATTATTATTGCTTTGTTGTCACAGGCTGAAGACTATTGTTGTCACAGGCTGAAGACTATTGTTGTCACAGGCTGAAGACTATTGTTGTCACAGGCTGAAGACTTTTGTTGTCACAGGCTGAAGACTATTGTTGTCACAGGCTGAAGACTATTGTTGTCACAGGCTGAAGACTATTGTGTCACAGGCTGAAGACTATTGTTGTGTCACAGGCTGAAGAGTTTACTGTTGGACCCCTGATGTAATGTCCCCTGAGTTAGTAACTATGGTTGTGTCCCATATGACATCATATTTCCTTTATAGCCCACTGGGCAAAAACTGGTTGAATCAACATTGTTTCCACGTCATTTCAAACAAAAAATGTAATGTGACTCAACGTGGAAGTCTAACCTAAATCCAATGACATGGTGATTTTTATTTAATTTATTTTTTACGTTGAATTCAGGTTAGTTGACAACCAAATGTAAATCAAAACTAGACTTTGAACGGACGTCTATGCCCAGTGGGAGTGCACTATGTTTGACCAAGGGCAAACGTAGTGCACTATAAAGGGAATAGGGTATAATTTGGGACGCATCCTATAGATCCACCCTGACTTCATCAGGACGGATGTTGCTATGCTCCATTTCACATCACGCATGGCCTTTGGCTTCATATCACTATTATTGTGCCTTGTTTAACTACTGTAAATGGTGAATGTTGTAAAGTACAGATGGGGCTGAAAAAAAAAAGAAACAAAGCAAAACCATACCAACATACATACATTTAAAAAAGTATTAGTTGAAAAAGTATTTAAGATTATATAATTGAATAGGCTGCAGAGCTTTTCTAGTGCTAAACATATATGTTTAGTATTGCCAGGGCAGCTTTGTGGTATATTGTATCTATATAATTATGGACATTTTGGATGTTTTCTGTACAGTAGAATTTGCAAATGTATATGCAGCCTTTTGGAAATAAATGTACAGTTAAAGTCTCAACTTGCGTATGAGTGAGTTACTGTGCACCTTTGACACTATATATTTCCTACACTGTTATGAACTACTAGGGCTACTTCACTGTTGTGCTGTTTGACTACATGTTTCTGAGCTCAATGGTTTCTCATGCTTTTGATTTCTCCTCACTTGTACAATATGGCTCAGATGTTTTCTTCCACAGGTCTCTTCATGAATCTACAGTAGCTTGGTCCCAGTTATCCTCTGGCTGTACTAACCCTAAAGAATAATGTGGGTGCTCATAGTCTTTAAATATCTTAATGCCAGCACAGAAAAAGTGCCCTGGCCACCCACTCCCTGCATGCCATGCAATCCTGGGCACACAAGAAGTTAGTGTGCCAAACAGGATAGTTCACTGCAGAGTACAGTTCTAATGAGACTCATGGGAATAGTTTCTAAATCTGCCTCTGAGGAAGGTGAGGTCTCAAACAGAATGTCCCAAACTGCTAGGAGAGGCAAGGTGAGGGGAGGTAACGTGTTTGTTCATCTTCTTAAGTACATAATGTGTCATTTCCGGAGTAAATTGTTTGCTTACTTCGAAGTCAGACTAGGCCCAGCACAATCCAAACCAAGGAAACCAAGCAGTCACCTTCAGTACAAAGTTCACACTTATCTTAAATGGGCAGCTCAGGGACCCTTGCCACTCCCTTGAGTCTGCATCCTTATCAAGAAACACAGAATGCAACCGCTATAGCAAACATAGCAGAGTGTCATGAGTTGTCCACACGTCTTTTGATTGTTAGATCTACAGTGCATTCGGAAAGTATTCAGACCCCATTTTGTTACGTCACAGCCTTATTCTAAAATTGATTAAATCAATGTTTTTCATCATCAATCAACACACAATACCCCATCATGACAAAGCGAAAACAGGTTTTTAGACCATTTAAAAAACAGATGCCTTATTCAGGCCCTTTGCTATGAGACTCGAAATTGAGCTCAGGTGCATCCTGTTTCCATTGATCATCCTTGAGATGTTTCTACAACTTCATTGGAGTCCACCTGTGGTAAATTAAATTGATTGAACATGATTTGGAAAGGCACACACCTGTCTATATAAGGACCCACAGTTGACAGTGCATGTCAGAGCAAAAACCAAGCCATGAGGTCGAAGGAATTGTCGGCAGAGCGCCGAGACAGGATTATGTCGAGGCACAGATCTGGGGAAGGGTACCAAAACATTTCTGCAGCATTGAAGGTCCCCAAGAACGCTGGAACCACCAAGACTCTTCCTAGAGTTGGCCGCCAGCCAAACTGAGCAATCGGAGGAGAAAGGCCTTGGTCAGGGAGGTGACCAAGAACCCAATGGTCACTCTGACAGAGTTCCAGAAGGACAACCATCTCTGCAGCACTCCACCAATCGGGCCTTTGTGGTAGAGTGGCCAGAAGGCACCTAAAGGACTCTGACCATGAGAAACAAGATTCTCTGGTCTGATGAAACCAAGATTGAACTCTTTGGCCTGAATGCCAAGTGTCACGTCTAGAGGAAACCTGGCACCATCCCTATGGTGAAGCATGGTGGTGTCAGCATCATGCTGTGGGGATGTTTTTCAGCGGCAGGGACTGGGAGACTAGTCAAGATCGAGGTAAAGATGAACGGAACAAAGTACAGAGAGATCCTTGATGAAAACCTGCTCCAGAGTGCACAGGACCTCAGACTGGGGCGACAGGACAACGACCCTAAGCACACAGCCAAGACGATGCAGGAGTGGCTTCGGGACAAGTCTCTGAATGTCCTTGAGTGGCCCAGCCAGACCCCGGACTTGAACCCGATCAAACATCTCTGGAGAGACCTGAAAATAGCTGTGCAGCGACTCTCCCCATCCAACCTGACAGAGCTTGAGAGGAATGGAAGAAACTCCCCAAAAACATGTGTGATAAGCTTGTAGCGTCATACCCAAGAAGACTCGAGGCTGTGATTGCTGCCAAAGGTGCTTCAACAAAGTGCTGAGTAAAGGGCATGAATACTTAAGTAAATGTGATATTATCCTCTTTTTTTTGTGCAAACATTTCAAAAAACCTATTTGTGTGTAGATTGATGAGGGGAAAAAACAATTTAATCAATTTTAGAATAAGGCTGTAACTTAACAAAATGTGGAAAAAGTAAAGAGGTCCAAATGCACTGTATATGAATAATGGCTTTCTTGCTCTAAGGCTTGAACATTTATAAAGGAATAGACTATGGATATACTGTTGTACAATACAGTATGGTATGTTCATGTTTATTTTAAGAAATGGCTTATGACCAGCTGTCTTATCAGTTTCACGTTCTAGCGTTTATTGACCCCATGAGTAAGTTGCTAAGGTAACAGGTAAAAATATCAGCAAAACAAAAAACGTTCAGTACAATGTGTGGCTGTGTTGGACCCAGACAATATAGGCTAATGTATGACTACTGCATGTGGCAGAACATTTGATGCACTGTCCATACTATATTTTTTATTTTTATTTACCTTTTATTGTAAATATATTGTATTTGATATATGACCTAAATAGGTCACAAATATACTTAAATTTAATCTAAACCATCCTTACATAATTTTATCTGTAGACAGGGTGACTGTGTTAGTGTAGTTTCACAGTTTACTGTCAGGTGATGTACTAGTTCATGCTTCCCAGCACTCTGATGTGGGTATGAAATTCCTCTCTTTCTGAGCAAATGAGTCCGTTCAACCCTCCCCTTCCTGTGACTGCATGAGAGACCAGAGATACTGTATCTCAGCGGCGCAGACAACTGTTGCATAGATCATGTAAAACTGACACGCACAGAAAGAGCGTTTTCCACATTGATAATGTTGTGTGGCTTGTAATCCCAGAAGTCTTACAAAGTGGGTTTTCCCCAACTAAAACAGCATTTGTAATGGTTTTCATATACTTTTTAACTCCCTTGTATGATATATGGAATAAGACATATTCAATAACTCAATCCATATTGTGTTTTCTATTTGCATCTATACTGTAATTAAACATTACATTAAAATTTTAGTCACTTAGCAGACGCTCTTATCCAGAGCGATTTACAGTCAGTGAGTGCATACATTTTTTATTCTGGCCCCCCGTGGGAATCGAACCCACAACCCTGTCGTTGCAAGCGCCATGCTCTACCAAGGTACAGGAGGCCTTGTATCAAGTTATCCCAAAAGCATCCTTGCATTCTGTGGATAATAATAACAATGATAATGGAACAGATATCTAAGGACATCAAAAAAGTGTCTAGGATTGAGAACAAGGTTAAATTGGGAGTTACCAAGATAATCCATTGACTAAAGGGGCGTGACGGAGGCTGCGCAACCGTCATCTGGAACTTTCTCTATCATGAGGAGAGTTGGCTGAAGTTTGCTTGGCGAGAAAAAGTATAATATCGGATGCTGGTTCTCTCAACTGGAATGTGTACGCCACCTTTGAGTATAATCTGATGGTGGTTCTCTCAACTGGGATGTGTACGACACCTTTGAGTATGAGCTATATACATTTGATGGTAAGTTTTTTTCACGCGACACTTGTAGCGGTCGGTGGGATCAAGTTGACTGGAAACATTGTTTACACACTGCACGTACAGCGATGTCATTCACTCGCCAATGATATTATCGATGTTGGCATACTTTTGATTGACATGTATTCTAATATAAAAAAATCTTCAGAATCTATGCGCCATGTGTGCGGTCAGAAAGAATGTCGCGTAAACATGCCAATAGAATTGGCTCATAAAGGTGTGACATTTTTGTGTGGCGCCGGTTGAAGCCGGTGTAGTCTACTGTGTAGCTTGACTAGAGGGCCTATCAGAGTACCAAACGTGCACAGCAGTGTTCATACTTTATGAATTCTCAGGGCAGCTCAAGCAATTTTTCCAATTGTCAACACATTCAAATGAATAGAGGATGCGTTGGTTTGGAATTGTGCGGAAGTGCGTGTTCGGGCTGTAGGCTACGTTACCCGCTGATGGTGGTCTCAGAGCCGCATACTTATGTCACAATGGGATGGCGGACTAACGAGTAAATCATAGTTCATAGACCCTGAGATGCGATAGTTGTGACATAGGTACGTGGCTCTGAGACCACCATACACGGGGAACGCACAGCCTGAATGCACAACTCCCAACCAACCAGGTAGCCTACAGGTAGCCTACATGTCCGCTATTAATTTAAATGTTCGATACATTTTTTTTTTAAATAGAAGAATCTATAAGATCTAAAATACTTATTGTAATTTCTGCTTGGCATCAGACATATTTTGTGCTTCAGTTGCACTTCTCCACTTGGATGATAATTCATGAACAGGTATTCTATTAGCAGACAGAGCTCTGACTGATGTGTAGCTACACTGAACAAAAATATACAAGCAACATGTAAAGTGTTGGTTTCATGAGCTGAAATAGGCCCCAGAAATGTTTCATATGCACAAAAAGTTTATTTAGCTCAAATTTTGTGATACATTTGTTTACGTCCCTGTTAGTGAGCATTTCATCCCTGTTAGTGATAATCCATCCACCTGACAGGTGTAGGAATGTCCACCAGAGCTGTTGCCAGAGAATTTGTTAATGTCTCTACCATAAGCCACCTCCAATGTTGTTTTAGAGTATTTGGCAGTGCGTCCAACCGGCCTCAACCGCAGACCACGTGTAACCACACCAGCCCAGGACCTCCACATCTCTGAGGGGGGGGTGCTGAGCAGTATTTCTGTCTGTAATAAAGCCCTTTTGTGGGGAAAAACTAATTTGCATTGGTTGGGCCTGGCTCCCCAGTGTGTGGGCATATGTCTTCCAAGGGTGCACCCCTGCCCAGTCATGTGAAATCCATAGATTAGGGCCTAATGAATTTATTTCAATTGACTGATTTCCTTAAATGAACTGTAACTCAGTAAAATGTTTGAAATTGTTGCATGTTGCGTATATGTTTTGTTCAGTATACTTTTGTCCGGTGCTTTTCTCGGTGTAGCCTATTTTTCTCAGGTAAAATGCAAGATTAACTTCAAGCAAAACATTAGGAAACATAGCTGGCTACACTCTTTCTATGATAAACCTGGAATAGTATAACAGTAATCCTTCTACTTACTTCCCCTCCCCCACCCCCCATAAAAAAAAGAAAGGAGTGGTTGTCCCACTGGCTATCCTAAGTTGAATGCACCAATTTGTAAATTACTTAAATGTAAATGATAAACATTAGAAATATGATGACCATACATCGTTTTAGCAAAAAATACCTTTCTATTTCATTGTAAGCAATATAAAATGCAGTTGAAATGGTTTAAAACGCAGATTTTTTGATGGTCTGTGTTTTGAAAATGCAGATTTCTGAACTCTAAAGCAACTCCTGGAATTAGAAAAGTAGGAACACCAATGGTCCAATATTCTAGAACACTGCTGTGCATACTCATACACGGTTGTTACTCTGATATACCCTTAATGTTGTGCAGTTAATGTACCCCATGCTTTCTAAAAAAAAAATAAACAATGAGGTGCCGGTTCCATACAGTAGTCTAGGCCTATATTTCTATTTCCCAGCTGTGCACCTGTTGAAAAAACGGCAACAACATGCCATTTGATTAGAGTTGAAATGAAAGGATATATTTTTACAGGGAACAAGGTAGGAGAATATCTACTATGGGGGAAACATGTCATCTTGTGTTCCGTGTAAAAGAGCTAACCATTATGATCTACCAGTGAAAAGTGATGAATCTGATTACCTACTAAAGTAGCACAGGTCCAACTCTGGGGCCACAGCTATCAAGTCACGGAAATCCCAGACCTCCCATCGGCCTAGGGAGACTAGTTATCAAGCTTCTCAGAGTAGGAGGGATGATCAAGTCCCTCTGTACATACAATCTTTTCATTATGATCTTAAAAGGCAAAACTGTTCCTAGATCAGCACTCCCACGCTGAGAAGTTTGATGTATGTAGCCTCTGGGCTACTGCTCAAGTAAATGTGTTTAAAGTTCAAGATGTTTGCATAAGTTGTTATATTGTGCTATAGGAGGTTGTATATCTCACACTATCATGTGTGTTATTGTCACAAAACAAAATGTTGGTATCTGAGTCAAGTTATGAAGCGTTCATGGTAGGAGTATGTTTCCACTATATGACATTGATCCTATTTACTTATTTATGAAGGATTTAAATCAGTTGAGGTTGTACTCAAGATTACTTATGTTAATTAGCCTTAATGCCTGTTAGGCAGTTTTAATCAAATGTAGGCCTATATCGTTTTCGTATTTTATTAGGATCCCCATTAGCAGCTAAAGCAGCAGCTACGGCAAGGTGAAAAAATCTGCATTTCAGTTGAATGCATTCAGTTGTGCAACTGACTAGATAGCCCCTTTCCTCTTCCTGGGATCCAAACAGAGATAAAACATTAGATAATACATTACATGAATAGAGAAGTAGGCCTACATCACAAGGATATAACTACATACATTGAAAATAAATAAAGAATAAACACTTTCATACATTTATGCCTTAAAGGCCCAGTGCAGTCAAAAACGTGATTTTCCTGTGTTTTATATACACTAACTATACCAAACATGAGTCACATCTTCCTAATATTGAGTTGCCCCCCCTCCCCCTATTGCCCTCAGAACAGCCTCAATTCATCGGGGCATGGACTCTACAATGTGGCGAAAGCATTCCATAGAGATGCTGGCCCATGTTGACTCCAATGCTTCCCACAGTTGTGTCAATTTGGCTGGATGTCCTTTGGGTGGTGGAACATTCTTGATACACACAGGAAACTGTTGAGTGTGATAAACCCAGCAGCGTTGCAGTTCTTGACATACTCAAACTGGTGTGCCTGGCACCTACTTCCATACCCCGTTCAAAGGCATTTAAATCTTTTGTCTTGCCCATTCACCCTCTGAATGGCACACATACACAATCCATGTCTCAAGGCTTAGAAATCCTTCTTTAACCTGTCTCCTCCCCTTCATCTACACTGATTGAAGTGACATCAATAAGGTATCATAGCTTTCACCAGGATTCACCTGGTCAGTCTGTCATGGAAAGAGTAACATGTAAGTACGTTCTCCTGGAAACACTGACCAACACTTTGGTTCCTGCCATGTCAATAATTCCTCCCTGGCTTATTCATTCGTTGTCATGTCAAACAACAATGTATTCAAGGTGCTGCTCACTATATTCCAACTATAGAATTAGAATAATCATTATATTTCTATGATTCCAACAGTTCACCAATTAGCTAGGCTTAGATTTCTTTCCCATACCATGCTAGTGGCACCATGTGGAAATTATAATTAAAGTGCAGAAAATGCAGAAGTTTATGAAAATGCAGAAAATTATCTTTGTTTGGAGTTGGATTGAACAGTATAAATGGAGAAAGCCCCATTTAAAATCACTTATAATTTATGTGTTGCCACCCTTGTGTCATGAACTACTCTTAAAGCATATTTAGAACTTTTATTATCCAAAAATATAAAACACCGTCAAATACCACCAGACCGTCAAAAATATCGTGATATGATATTTTGTCCATATCGCCCATCCCTACTATGAAGTTGGAATAACACTGTGAAATTGTGATAATGATGATAATGCCCTTTTAGTGTAAGAGATGTTTGAAAAGACTGCCTGAAATGTCATCCTGTTTTGGTGGGATGGCGTTTTGGCCTTCCTTGGTGACATCACCAGGCGGTAAAATAGTTAGTAGATAAATAAGAAATGCCGTTCCAAACCTCTCTGCCAATAACAGCTAATTTTCAGTTTCCCACTAACCACTTAGACCACTCCCAGACCGTCCTAGCTAAATTCTTGCTTGAGAAATTGCCCTTTGCTAAGAAGCTATTTTTGTTTATTTTTGGCCATTTCAATTGAAAACAGTCACAGTAAGGTACTTTATTGTTACCCAGAAATGGTTTGATATTAGGATTTTAAAAACATCTGCATTGGACCTTTACCATTCCATGCATTAAATACTCGTAATCATCATCAATGTTGCCAGCTACACTGCAGACACTAGTTTCTTCTCATACATTGTAATTCTTTGCTCTACTGCTACAATTGCTTTGTCTAAACAGGCCCTGATATCCTCATCTCACAGCACCGATGTTCTGTAAACACCAGAGAGAATCCCACAACATCAGAAAGTCTGAAAGTTTCACACGATACAATAACCATCCGTGTCCTCGGTACCTCCGTCTGACCTCAATACTATGAACATTCAAGTCTAGCGACCCTCAACTTTGCACAAAGACACTGACAGGAACATGCGTTTTCCAGAAAGGGAACATGCTGACATTAATATGCATACACTTTTGATCAGTCATACACCCATGTACAGTCACACTCTTATTCCGCCACACACCTACACTTGACCATTCAGAGCCGCATGGGCTTCACATAACATCCTTTGCCCAACTCATATAAAATGAGTTAAAACCTATGGAGTTTTACCTCAGCTAGACTCCCACTGTTCTCATGAGATGAACAGAGTAATATGCCATACGGACTCTGTGTATGAAGCTGCGTTTACACAGGCAGCCCAATTCTGATCTTTTGCCCAATTATTTGGGTGCCTTTAAATGCAGCCTAAAATACCCACATTCACAATGACTGGCAACTTGCTGATGTCTCATTTTCTACACATCACATTAAATGGCCTATTAGTAGTTAACCATGTCTGAATATTTTAAGTGGGGGAGATTTATGATCCATCTCCACTATTGCCAGTGATGGAAATCCCCATTTATTGCTTCCCTCTTCCGCAGTAGCTGAACTTTGTAGTTGTTTTGCTAGAGTCAGTGGTGTGATCAGGAATGTAATTATATTGGTCCTGTTATCAAACTGAAGTGTTGCAAACTATGATATCATTCGAACAAGGAGCTCTGTATGTACAAAAGCTAGGAAATTGCTTCGCAAACAAGGTTTGGATGATCTCAAATACATTCTGGGATTGTGATATTGCCCTTCCCTGGTTAGTCATTAATATGGAACCTAGAGGTATTCCCGATTTTTATTTATTTATTGTAAAGTCAATAATGTCATTGTACTGTGTACTCTACGCTGTTTCCTGTGCATATGACCCCCAAAAAAGTTTGATTTGATAATGCCATATTGTGAGGAAAGAAATAACTAGTTTTACAATGCTGATTCACTAACCCACTTTGATTACACTTTGCTTAGATGTTATGGGTGTCTAAAGGAAGCAAGGGGACAACTGGATGACAGTATGTTTTTAGTACAAGTTGCTCATCATCTTTATCTAAGGTTGTCCTCATAATCTGGGCCCTCAACCCCATGGCGGCAGCTCAATCTGGCCTTGAGTTGGCACAGACAGGAGGCAGCGTCAGGAACAGGAGACAGCGGGACATCTCATGCCGGGAAAACCTGGAGTACCCACATGACAACATCTGCTGTTTGAACTGCCCAGCTGGTGAGCCAAATGGAGATTTGAGATCCACAGTGTATGCATCCGAAATGGTAGCCTATGCTATTCCCTATATAGTGCACTACCTTTGACCAGAGCCCTACGGGGAATAGGTAGTGCACTATATAGGGAATAGGGTGCTATTTGGACGTAGCCAGTGTGTCACAAGCTGAAATCTATCATGGGAACTACTGAAGCAAGTTTGACCTTGTAATGACTACAGTAATGAATATTCAGCTGACCGTCAAGTGTCTGCTTAATGTACAGGTAGACAACTGTTTGGACAGCCTAGTAACTGTGTTGTTTCTCTATGGCCTCAGGTAAATATGTCAAAGTGTCGTGCACGGTTGCCTTGGAGAAAGGAACATGTGAGGACTGTGACTTCGACACATACACTGAACATGACAACGGACTGCAACAGTGCTTAAAGTGCACTAAGTGTCGCTCAGGTAAATTCTGTTTGACGATGAAGTTATGCCTTTTCAAACTTAATAAATGCCATTGAAATGAATGACAAAACAGATCCTACATCAGCAGTTCTACTCTGTGATGCAGGCCCTGATCTTTTTGTGTTTTCAACATGGCAAACTCTGTGTTCCTCTCACAGATCAGGTGACCACAAAGACATGCACCATCACTCAGAACACAGAGTGCCAGTGTAAACCAGGGTATTTCTGTGCCCCTGACCAAGCCTGCGAGGTGTGCAAAAAGTGCTCAAGGTACATCCATAGAATATTTGAGCAGACTCGCTGATACTTGACAAACAAACTTCCATTTATACTTCATTCGATTATCATTAAACATTACAAAATGAAGAATGTTCACCTTACACATTACATCTCTTTTCAAAATATTTAATCAAAATCCATTAAAAATATCTATTTTTGTTGAAACCCTCCTCTTCTCCCAGATGTAAAGACAATGAGGTGAGGGTGAAGAACTGCACCACTACGTCCAACACGGTCTGTAAGACCAGAATGCCCACATCCAGCACCATCTCAGGTAAAACTCCAGGCCCAGGTACAGCATACATCACCTTGCTGCATGCTCTGTTGTGTCGTTATTTTTGTAAATGTTATTAATGTTGCATGTATTTGGCAATTGACTATTTCTGAATATAAAGACGCAATCCGGGATTCAAACAACAACCACTAATTTGGTAAACAGCAGAGGGATAGAGTTGTGACATTAAACATAATTTTCTCTCTATTGAAACAGCAGCTGTTATTGTGATTGTGGTGGCAGTACTTAGTATCACTGCTGCAATTGCCGGTGTCTATTGGAAGAGGCGAAAGCAATCTAAAAGGACAGGTAAAATCACTTTATATAAAATAAATACCTTTGCTTTCAATAGTGAAGGCTCAGGGTGTGTGCCCTGGTCAAATTAGTGCACTATAAATAACATAGGGAGCCATCCAGAGGGCACATAGCCTCAAAGCTATCAACAGAACAGTCAATATTGTACCTGGAAGTAAAGTGCCGTGTCTGAGTCACATTTCCTCTGTTCCAGACTCCCAGAATAATCCCAGTGAGACGTTGGAGGTTGTGGTGGTGAGTCAGTCAGTCTCATAAAAATGTTATTTTCACATTCACAGTGTCACTCAATCAGCACTACTTATCGGATTTGATTAATTCTGATACAGTGACTGAGGGATGAGCTGATACAATGACACACCTTTAGTGAGAACATGGCAAACAGCACAGTTGAACAGCAACATTTTTGCCTCATTAGACAACATGTAATTTTTCATATTTTGCAGGATGATCAAAACAACAGGTCAATTGAGGAGAGACAGAACAACCAGAATGCTGTGCTGGATGACACACAGCTACACCCCTTGCTGGAGCAGACCCAGGCGGTGGGTGCCAAAGCCTCCTCAGCCACTGAGGATGAGGACAATGGACTGGGCGACAGCCTCCCCAACACCACCAACTCCTCCCAGGCCAGTCTGTCTGCACTACCCTCAACCCCCCTCCCCAGATCCTCCCCGCTTCCCAGCCCTTCGGCCAAGAGGCAGCCCGGCACTGTGGCTAGGGTGAGAGCAGCAGCTCAGGGCATTCTAATGCTAACTTACCTTCCCCTGTCTTCCCTTGTCTTCCCCCAAGCTCTTTTCTAACTCAATCCTTATAGTTTCTTTAGCAGTCATCTTATTCTGGATCTGGTCTTACTTTCTGCTCATCTTTCTATTCTCTGCTCCATTTACTTACTGTTTGTTGAAAGCCACAGTTGTCTGATGTATGATAGCATTAGTACACACAATTAATAATTACTCTTACGGTCGAATGGACGCTTAGCCACCATGTCACATTTTGAAGTAGTGCTACTCCCTTTGCGCCATCTTGACAAAGACTTACTAGGTCGGTCACCTGTCTTTTCTAGTGTGCATTTTTACACTTGTTTTTGTAGATTTGCTGAACTATTGCTAGTGGCCAAGCCCAAGCACATACAGTGCCTTCAGACCCTTTGACTTATTCCACAGTTTGTTGTGTTACAGCCTGAATTCTAAATGGATTAAATCATTTTTTCTCTCTCACCCATCTACACACAATACCCCATAATGACAAAGTGAAAACATGTTTTTAGAAATGTTTGCCAATTTATTGAAAAGGAAATACAGAAATATCTCATTTACATGAGACACCCCTGAGTCAATACTTTGTAGAAGCACCTTTGGCAGCGATTACAGCTGTAAGTCTTTCTTGGTAAGTCTGTAAGAGCTTTCCACACCTGGACTTTGCAATATTTGGACATTATTATTTTCAGAATTCTTCAAGCTCTGTCAAATTAGTTGTTGGTCATTGCTAGACAACCATTTTCAGGTCTTACCAGAGAATTTCAAAATTCAAAACTGTAACTCAGCCACTCAGGAACATTCACTGTGTTCTTGGTAAGCAACTCCAGTGTAGATTTGGCCTTGTGTTTTAGGTTATTGTCCTGCTGAAAGGTGAATTCATCTCACAGTGTCTGGTGAAAAGCAGACTGAACCAGGTTTTCCTCTAGGATTTTGCCTGTGCTTAGCTCCATATCTTTTTTATCTCCCCAGTCCTTAACGATTACAAGCATACCCATAACATGAGGCAGCCACCACTATGCTTGAAAATATGGAGAGTGGTACTCAGTAATGTGTTGTATTTGATTTGCCCCAAACATAACACTTTTTATTCAGAAAAAAAAGTTAATTGCTTTGCCACATTTTCTGCAGTATTACTTTAGTGCCTTGTTGCAAACAGGATGCATGTTTTGGAATATTTATATTCTGTACATGTTTCCCTCTTTTCACTGTCAATTAGGTTAGTATTGTGGAGTAGCTACAATGTTGTTGATCCATCCTCAGTTTTCGCCGATCACAGCCATTAAACTGTAACTGTTTTAAAGTCACTGTTGGCCTCGTGGTGAAATCCCTGAGCGCTTTCCTTCCTCTCCGGTAACTGAGTTAGGAAGGACGCCTGTGTCTTTGTAGTGACTCTGTGTATTGATACACCATCCAAAGTGTAATTAATAACTCCACTATGCTCAAAGGGATAATCAATGTTTGCTTTTTGTCCTTTTCTTTTTTTACCCATCTACCAATCGGTGGCCTTCTTTGCAAGATGATGGAAAACCTCCCTGGTCTTTGTGGTTGAAATTGTGTTTGAAATTCCCTGCTCGACTGAGGGACCTTACAGATAATTGTATGGGGTACAGAGATGGTAGTCAGTCATTCAAAAATCATGTTAAACACTATTATTGCACACAGAGTGAGTCCATGCAACTTATTATGTGAGTTGTTAAGCACTTTTTTACTCCTGAACTTATTTAGGCTTGCCATAACAAAGGGGTTGAATACTTATTGACTCAATACATTTCAGCTTTTCATTTTTAGTGAATTTGTACAAAAATTGTTTTAAAACATAATTCCACTTTGACATTATGGGGTATTGTGTAGGCCAGGGACAAAAAAAACTCAATTTAATCAGGCTGTAACACAACAAAATGTGGAAAAAGTCAAGGGGTGTGAAGACTTTCTGAAGGCATTGTAAATGTGATTTATAGATGCACATGCAGGGTCGAGGGAGGGACGGAGTAAGGCAGAGACAAGAAGCCCAGAGCTGTTGTAGAGGTCCTTCCCCTACCCTCCTGCATGACCCTCCAAGAGTCAACTTCAGAGCTAGTGCACGGGCCTCATTAAGGAGCCTGACTTATAACTGACATTGTTTCTTTATTTGTCATTTCTTAGGAAGATGTCCTCATAAAACTGTCTCCTTTGAATGGTGAGAGTAACCCTCTATATTTGATGGTTTTAGACTAGTTAACATAAAATAATATGTAGCCTAAGATTACAATACAGTATTGAATGGTGGGCTTTGATGTCATGGTCTTGACATGCCTTTTTGTTTTCAGGTGACGAGTCCTTGAAGAAAAGTTTTGAACTTTTTGAAGAGCTGGACGTTAACTACCATAACAGATTCTTCAGGCACATTGGACTCAGTGACAATGCTATAAAAAGCACTGCACACCTTCATTCTGAAGATCGAGTCTATGAACTGTTGAAAGTATGGTTGGAAAAGGTGGGCATGGAAGCTGACATTAATGACCTAATCAAAGCATTACTTTATTTTGACCAAAGGTTATCAGCAGAAAATATTATTTCTAAAGCCATTGAAAATAGTTATTATGAATATGCAGAAAAGTAAAAGTATGTCCCTGCTTCTACAGAGTTCTGGGGAAAATACCTAAAGTTCTTGGACGAGATGTACAATATGAGTCATAACTGAGCCGTATCTGTGCCGTTAAATGATCCCAGGTACTTGCTGTGACAGGCCTATTTGCTGGCTGTTAAGTCATTCCCTATGTACAGTTTCACACAGTGAATTGGTAGGCTATGCACTGGCTAGTGACTGTAGTGCTGGTGGTGGATGTTTATAGAGTAGTCAATATACACTGTAGGGCAGTGTTTCACAACTTCAGTCCTCCAGTACCCCGAAAGGCACACGTTTCTGTTATAGTCCTGGACAAGCACACCTGATTCAACTTGTCAACTAATCATCAAGCCCTCAATGAGTTGAATCAGGTGAGTTTGCCCCGGACTACTACTGGAGGACTGGAGCTGGGAACCACTGCTGTAGGGGAACAGGATAATATACAACGGATGATGTCTACGCGGGTGTAGTGCATAGTGATCAGGCCATTATGGAATGCACTGATCAAGGCATGGACTGCCCTGGATGTATTTTAAACACAGGGGCTGTTTTAAACACCAAGCTTGCTTCCCAAATGGAACCCTATTCCCTTTATAGTGCATTACTTTTGACCAGGGCTCTGTTCAAAAGCGTTGCACTATATAGGAAATAGGGTGGCATTTGGGATGCACTCCCAGTGGTTTCTATTGATGAGTCGGCAATAAATGTAAAACAAATGTATATTTACACATGATCAAAAAAGACAGGTAATTATGAGATTAAAAGAATATGTATTTTGGTCTTGTAGAGCAAAATTGTTTATTTGTATTGATGATGAACATTGTGTACAAACTATACTTTTATCTCAATTTGACTTTGTAATAAAATGAAATGCTGCCTTGGTTTCTCCTATATGCTTGGCACTGGTGTGACTGTCCACCATATTGCTACAAAGTTCTGTCTTGACACTGATAATAATGCGAAAGTTCCAGTTACTCCTTAAGCAAATAATGTATGTGATTTATTTGAATGATGTTTCAGTGTAACCAAGTGTTTTAAAATGGCATTGACAGTTTGTTATTTGTAAATGGGCAATGTTGATCAGGTCACGAGTTCAGAGCAGGTAGTTTCCACTAGGTGACGCTATCTATGGAAATAATTTAGTCTTCTGCTGTCTAATGATGAGCTTCTATTCCCAGCCTGTAGTCCTGTACACTGTATTTAGTGATGTAGTATTTATCATGGCCTTTTTTAACATTGATGGAATGAGTTTGGTTAGTCGCCCAAGACTTTGTTCATGATTGCAAAAGATAGTCTTCTCTCTACATTGTTAGTTATGTTCTTGTTTTCACAGATTGCCCTTCAGGACAGTTTCACTAACATTTCAGTATTTTCTTCTTGTCATATCTCCTCTGTTACAGTTTACAGATCTTGTTAATATTTCCTTGAGTTGGATCCAAAGTGCAGTTGCCTTGCCAGTGTCCTTTTTAATATAACATTTCACACATTATGTATGTCAATATTTATTATTGTATGTCGATGTTCTTCACAATTAAATATAGTTTTTTGGGGGATCAAGTTTTGATGGTAATTTTTGGTATATTAAAATTAAAATGTTGTGCCCTTTTCTAAATATGTTTAGCTAGCACCAAATATCACTCTAATGTACTAAAATGTTGCACATGGATATCACTCACAAGAGTATGCTTTTTGACATAGAGATAAAACAACATGGATTGTTCTGTTGACATTATGTTATTCCAAAAGGTTATTCTGATGCAATAAATTCAGAAGTCAGAATAATAATAATATATTTATTTTATATAGCTAGCTCTTTTCATTACATGTTGAATCTGTTGCTTAAAAAAAAAAAAAAAAAAAAAAAATCACAAAACAAATGTAGGAAGATCTGGCAGTTCTTGGGTGATGGTCTTCCACAGCTTTAGATGATAAGCAGTTCAGAAGGGTAGTATCTTGAGAGGAGGGAGCATAGATTGTTCAGCCAGGCAGGGAGGTAGAGACATCTGACAGACAGGCCCCGGAGCTCTTCATCGGGCACCTCGTCATCTTCAATAGTCCCAGCTCCTCCTCCATAGATCAGGCTGGATCGTCCACTACTGAAATGTAACAAATACCAATCTGCCGGTAAGACCACCACTCCTCAACAGTAGATGTAGGCCTGGAGTCAAAGAGGAAGGGTCTTTGCTGCACCTGCACTCAGTGTGAGGATGGCAAAGAACACTGCATTTGACCTCAACCGCTGCACCGCCAGGCAGCTCATCCAGCTAACTGGCATTACATTGGGAAATGCCAGGAGACTGGTGAGCTTCAGGAACCGCCAACGCAGAGGCAAGAGAGAAGACAGAAATACGCAGAGTGATGTCTTCTCAGAACAGTGATGTGTCTTCTCAGAACAGTGATGTGTCTTCTCAGAACAGTGACGTGTCTTAGAACAGTGATGTGTCTTTTCAGAACAGTGACGTGTCTTCTCAGAACAGTGACGTGTCTTCTCAGAACAGTGACGTGTCTTCTCAGAACAGCGACGTGTCTTCTCAGAACAGTGACGTGTCTTCTCAGAACAGCGACGTGTCTTCTCAGAACAGCGACGTGTCTTCTCAGAACAGCGACGTGTCTTCTCAGAACAGCGACGTGTCTTCTCAGAACAGTGATGTGTCTTTTCAGAACAGTGGCGTGTCTTCTCAGAACAGCGACGTGTCTTCTCAGAACAGCGACGTGTCTTCTCAGAACAGCGACGTGTCTTCTCAGAACAGTCCAGCAGGTGGCAGTGGCACACAGGTTCCTACAGGGAATGATCCTACCCATGTGTCTGTAGCTACTGGGAATGACCCTACACATGTATCAGTGGCAACAGGAACTGAGCAACAGGCGAGCACATCCTACTCACAGAGCAAAACCAAAGCTGTGGAACTGGGGCAAGCCACATCTCTAGACCCTCCAGAGTCCGTTACACATGGAGACAACTCTTTTCTTACGTTCAAAAGGGATTATGTCCTGTGTTTGTGGATGGTTGTTTAAAATCTTTTCCAATTTGTCAGTTTTTGATGTTGGGAGAAGGGGTGGGTTTTCTTCAGATTATTTTATACTTGTAATCTGCCTTTGTTGCTTGGAATCCCCATCTTGTCTCATCTTCCCACCAAAATAATACAAGTGACTGTTCTTCTACACTTTTAAAGGCGTTATTCTACTCACGTAGGTTAGTAATGAGCGGTAATTAACTGTGACTATGATTAGGTTCGGTAATTTCTTCTTCATTAGTTAAATCTTCCACCTGTTGGTCTCTACCTTTATCTTTATGTGAATTACCAATTTCATCTGTATTCTCTGGTAAGATACTCATTGGTTTATCATTGTCTTTGAATGTTTTTCATCTTTACGATCTCCAGACGGCTTAGCCAGTAATAGCATTTCCAGGAGCTTGGAGAATAGGAGAATCTGTAACATTATAATCATTATGAACAAGAATCCTCTCTGAATATCTCTTTAAACCTGTACAATGAATCAATCCCCACACATGGAGGCAGCTAAGATTAGTCTACACTGAGTGTACAAAATATTAAGAACACCTTTCTGATATTGAGTTGCATATTCTTGATATGGATCATTCTTGATAAACACGGGAAACTGTTGAGCGTGAAAAACCCAGCAGCATTGCAGTTCTTGACACAAAATGGTGTGCCCGGCACCTACTACCATACCCAGTTCAAAGGATCTTAAATATTTTGTCTTGCCCATTCACCCTCTGAATGGCTCACATACACAATCCATGTCTCAAGGCTTAAGAATCCTTCTTTAACCTCTCCCCTTCATCTACACTGATTGAAGTGGTTTTAACAACAAGTGACATCAATAAGGGATCATAGCGTTCACCTAGATTCACCTGGTCAGTCTATGTCATGGAAAGAAAGGTGTTCATAATGTTTTGTATATCTACGGTGTTCAATATGATCCTTCTCATCCTCAGACGTCTGGTCACACTTTATTTGGATAGTCCGGATAGTCCATCTGTAGATGCTCTACAGATGGTCATACTATCAACAAACTATCTGTTGATAAGCAACTGCTTTGCTAATGTTAAAATTCGGGTAAGGTTAGGTTTATAATAAGGATTAGGGTTAATGTTAGGGCTAGGGTAAGGGTTAAGTTTTGGGTTAGGATTAGGGTTAGGGCTAGATTAAATGTTACTGATAGTCTGTAAGTCTGTAGAACATCTATCCAAATATAGTGTTACCCAACATCTTCCTTTGAGGGATTCGTTGACTCTGTGTTCAAGGCAGGATACTCTACCTCCTCTGCAATTTCTTCTATTGGTGGAGTTTCTGAAACCTTGATTTCTCTTGTCATGTAATTCTGTTTGTCCTCATCCTCTTTTTGTCTGATTTCAGTTGCCTCTAATATTGCTGTACCTGTAGTGGTTTCAACCATCTTAGTGACCAGTGGTTCTGTTGTGCTGTCCTTAAAACATTCATATCCACCCTCTTCTGTGTACATTGTGTCCCTCTCAGACAGTATACTTTGAGTGTACCAGTCTCCTTCATTATACATGCTTTCTGCGCCAGTAACAACATCTTCCTGGGACCCTTCAGATACAGTGAAAAACCTGTCTCATTATCCTCAAGAATGGATTCACTAGACATTGCAATTGCCTTTTCAGTTGTAGAAATAATTACCAGAAATATTTTGATCTTGATGTCTTATTCTTTCTACTTCATTACCTTCTGATGTTGAAGTGGGAGTGACTTGTTCTGTCTCCGCTTCCAGTGGCTTTGTTGCGCTTTCCCTTTCAGACCTTTCTGTTGTTTCTTTAAGAAATGGGAAACCAGAATCGAGGGATGCAGTTTGAGCTCCACTTTTTAGATGAGATTAGATCAGTTTACTAGTCACATGCACAGGGTCGCAGATGTAATTGCAGGGTACAGTGAAATTCCAATAGTGAAGGTCAAAAAGAGAAGTGAACGAAACAATAATAAATAAATAAAACAGTAACAATGATAAATGTCCATTGGGGGGTGGGGGCATAGTAAATGTCCGTGGGGGAATGTCCATAGGGGGAGCAGCAGGGGGGAAGTGAGAAGTGGGTGAAACAATAATACAAATATTAATATAGACATATATACATAATGCAGTACAACAGTAGTTTCGTCCTCTGTCTCTACCTCCTCAATGTCTTGTGAACCGGTGATTAACCAAGCAAACAAGGTTCCTTCCTATTGAGAAATGCCCCCCTACAATCATCCTGATGGAACATGTCATTTGTTCCCCCCTTTCTATCCTTCCCATAGAGTTGCAATGGGAAAAAAGGTTGCCAAAAGCCACTAGCCACTGGAGTTTCATTACACAATTAGCAAGTATTCAACTGTTGCTACTTGTTAACAGACACTCATATCCTTAGGGAAGAAAACGGTAGAGTAGTGAGAGAAACTGAGGAAATGGTCAAGGTGACCACGGAACATTTCCGAGGTTTTTTTCAAGAAAGGGCAGTAGATGTAGAGCAGGGAAACATGTTTTTAGAACACCTGTCCCGGCGAGTGCCAGAGGACATTAGAGAAGCGATGAAGGCTCAGATCTCCCTCGAAGAGGTTGAGAGCGCCCTCAGGAGGATGGGAAAAGGGAAGGTGCCCGGGATGGATGGGCTGCCGGCAGCGTTTTAGCTGAAGTTTTGGGGGAAACTTGGTCTGGTAGTCCTCAAAGTCTTGAAGGCCATCCTCGAGACGGGGTTCCCGGGGGGATCGATGGCCGTAGGTGAGCTGTCACTTCTTTACATGAAGTGGGACGCAACAGACCTTGGCAACTGGCGGCCTTTGACCATGCTGTGCGTAGATTATAAGCTGCTTGCGAAGGTTCTAGCGGACCGGTTGCGCACAGCCCTTCCCTACGTCGTCCAGACTTGTGGGATAGAGGGCCGCTCTATTAGGTGGAACCTGAGTTTGATTAGGGACTCCATCGCTTGGGTAGAGGATAGAGGTCTGCCGTTAATGGTAGCAGCACTTGATCAGGCTAAAGCCTTTGATCGAGTGAATATATATTTTCTTTTCAGGGTGTTAGGTAGGTTAGGTTTTGGGGAGATGTATATAGGGTGGATACGTGCTTTATATGTCGGAGCAGGGTGCCGGGTTAATGTAAACGGTCACATGGGTGAGGTTTTTGACCTCGCGTCGGGGGTCAGGCAGGGGTGCCCGCTCTCGGCACTCCTCTTCGTTCTGTACATGGAGCCTCTGGGGGCTGCCATTAGGGCAGACACAGGGGTGGAGGGCTTGCTTATCCCTGGGAGCGGTGGGCTGCACGTTAAGATGACGCAGTACACCGACGACACTTCCTTGTTACTATGCAAGGACTCGTGCCTGACTAGGTCCCTTGCCATCATTGGGGAATTCACCCGAGCGTCGGGAGCGGTTCTCAATCACGCTAAGTCTTCCGTTAAGTTAGTGTAGAGGGGTAGGGATTTAGGATTTGTGTGTGTGTTTTTAGCTGGGTATAAAGGGGGAGGGAAGGTGCTCCCCTGGGGTGTAATTTCTGTTATTGTTCGGTTTTGTGGGTGTTTGATATATATTGTGCTGGGTAGTTTTGTATTGTTATTTTTAGTGATGTTGGGGTTGGGAATTAATGGTGTGTGTAATGTATATGATGATGTATGGTGTGGATTTTTGAATAAGAACTTTAAATCACTAATCAGTGTCTGATCGCGGGACGTATGGACAGGTACGTGAGAAGTGTTCTCCCTGTTTATTTATTATTTCAGTCACAGTTAGTATTTCGTATTTTGGCTGTCAGCCTGTTTTTGACAGAACATTTTTTTTATATATATACAAAAGGGATGTAACCCATACAAAGAGCGAGGTGTAACCTCTACACAATACAATACCCGTAAACAACAAGAGCACAATACACGGTACTCACGAGACCAACAGACATGAGACAATAATCGACAAGGACAATGGGGAACAGAGGGCACATATATGCACATACTAATCAGGGGGAATGGGAACCAGGTGTGCGTAATGAGACAAGACAGTCCGGGGTTGGTGGTAATGATCTAGTTCAGTTACACCTAGAAGGCCGGTGACGTAGACCTCCAGAGCTGGTGAACGAAATGAGCAGCAGTACCGGGAGAATCCGTGACAGGTACAAGGTAATTGAGGTAGATATGTACATACAGGTAGGGATAAAGTGATTAGGCAACAGGATAGATAATAAACAGTAGCAGCAGCGTATATAATGAGTCAAAAGAGTTAGTGCAAAAAGGGTCAATGCAGATAGTCCGGGTAGCTATTGGTTAACTATTTAACTATTTAGCAGTCTTGTGGCTTGGGGGTAGAAGCTGTTCAGGGTCCTGTTGGTTAGAGACTTGGTGCATCGGTACCGCTTGCCGTGCAGTAGCAGAGAGAACAGTCTATGACCATGGTGGCTGGAGTCTTTGACAATTTTTAGGGCCTTCCCCTGACACCGCCTGGTATAGAGGTCCTGGATGGCAGGGAGCTCGGCCCCAGTGATGTACTGGGACATCCGCACTACCCTCTGTAGCGCCTTGCCAAGCAGTTGCCATACCAAGCAGTGATGCAGCCAGTCAAGATGTTCTCAATGGTGCAGCTGTAGAACTTTTTGAGGATCTTTTCAGCCTCCTGAGGGGGAAGAGGCGTTGTCGTGCCCTCTTCACAACTGTATTGGTGTGTGTGGACCATGATAATTCCTTAGTGATGTGGACATCGAGGAACTTGAAGCTCTCAACCTGCTCCACTACAGACCCATTGATATGGATGGGGCGTGCTCAGCCCGCCGTTTCCTGTAGCCCACGATCAGCTCTTGTCTTGCTGACATTGAGGAAGAGACTGAAACTATGCCAATTCACTGAGGGCTGAAATATTTTCATCTTCACCTGCTATACCGCTGCCTTGTGCTCACACACCTGCAGTGGCCCCGTAGCTCAGTTGGTAGAGCATGGCGCTTGCAACGCCAGGGTTGTGGGTTCGATTCCCACGGGGGGCCAGTATGAAAATGTATGCACTCACTAACTGTAAGTCGCTCTGGATAAAAGCGTCTGCTAAATGACTAAAATGTAAAAAACAGGGTCGGTTAGTGTCACTTTCGAGAGACCACTTCCTTTCATTGCCACAAGGAGGCAGTATTAGCAAGGAGCCTAGTCACAATAGATCATGCAGTGAGCCTATGTTGCCTATAAATCGAACACACATAGGAACATTTAGTGACAACCAGTCCTTAAAATAATAGAGATGTATTTGATTAGGATCCCCATTACCCTACGCCAATGGCAACAGCTAATATTACTGGGGTCCCACACATCAAGAAAAATACATTACAGATTAAATACTTTACAATTGACATACATTTAAAACATTAACATGTAATGTGCGTGTGTGTGTGCATCTATCAGTTACACATACATGTCAGTACATACACACAAAAGTAGGTCACATGGGGGAGAGGCGTTGTGCTGTTCACTTGCATTATATGAAGTTCCATGCAATGTAAGTTGACTGTGCAAACAATTTGGAATTTCCAACACAATGTTTCTTATAAAAACATTAAGTGATGCAGTCAGTCTTCCTCAACTCTTAGCCAATAGAGACTGGCATGCATAGTATTGATATTAGCCCTCTAGTTACAATGAAGAGCGAAACTTGACGCTCTGTTTTAGGCCAGCTTCAGCTTAACTAGGTCCTTCTTTGCAGCACTTGACCATATGACTGGACAATAATCAAGATCAGATAAAACTAGAGCCTGCAGAACTAGCTTTTTGGAGTGTAGTGCCAGAAAAGCAGAGCATCTCTTTATCACGGACAGACCTCTCCCCATCTTTACAACCATTGAATCTATATATTTTGACCATGACAGTTTACAATATAAGGTAACTCCAAGTAATTTAGTTTCCTCAACTTGCTCAACAGCCACACCATTCACTGCTAGATTCAGCTGAGGTCTAGAACTTAGGGAATTATTTGTACTAAATAGAATGCTCTTAGTTTTAGAGATGTTCAGTTTATTACTGGACACCCATTCTAAAACTGACTGTAACTCTTTGTTTAGGGTTAGAGTGATTTCACTAGCTGTGGTTGCTGACGTGTATATGGTTGAATCATCAGCATACATGGACACCCAGGCTTTGTTTAATGCCAGTCACAGGTCATTGGTAAAAATAGAAAAGAGTGGGCCAAGAGAGCTGCCCTGCGGTACATCACACTTTACATGTTTAACATTAGAGAAGCTTCCATTAAAGAAAACCCTATGTGTTCTATTAGATACAGTTGAAGTCTGAAGTTTACATACACCTTAGCCAAATACATTTAAACTCAGTTTTTCACAATTCCTGACATTTAATCCTAGTAAAAATTCCCTGTCTTAGGTCAGTTAGGATCACCACTTTATTTTAAGAATGTGAAATGTCAGAATAATAGTAGAGAGAATGATTTATTTCAGCTTTTATTTCTTTCATCACATTCCTAGTGGGTCAGAAGTTTACATACACTCAATTCGTATTTGGTAGCATTGTCTTTTAATTGTTTAACTTGGGTCAAATGTTTCGGGTAGCCTTCCAAAAGCTTCCCACAATAAATTGGGTGAACTTTGGCCCATTCCTCCTGACAGAGCTGGTGTAACTGAGTCAGGTTTGTAGGCCTCCTTGCTCGCACACGATTTTTCAGTTCTGCCCACTATAGGATTGAGGTCAGGGCTTTGTGATGGCCACTCCAATACCTTGACTTTGTTGTCCTTAAGCCATTTTGCCACAACTTTGGAAGTATGCTTGGGGTCATTGTCCATTTGGAAGACCCATTTGCGACCAAGCTTTAACTTCCTGACTGATGTCTTGAGATGTTGCTTCAATATATCCACATAATTTTCCTTCCTCATGATGCCATCTATTTTGTGAAGTGCACCAGTCCCTCCTGCAGCAAAGCAACCCACAGCATGATGCTGCCACCCCCGTGCTTCACGGTTGGGATGGTTTTCTTCGGCTTGCAAGCAGCCCCCTTTTTCCTCCAAACATAACGATGGTCGTTATGGCCAAACAGTTCTATTTTTGTTTCATCAGACCAGAGGACATTTCTCCAAAAAGTACGATCTTTGTCCCCATGTGCAGTTGCAAACCGTAGTCTGGCTTTTTTATGGCGGTTTTGGAGCTGTGGCTTCTTCCTTGCTGAGCGGCCTTTCAGGTTATGTCGATATAGGACTCGTTTTTTACTGTGGATATAGATACTTTTGTACCTGTTTCCTTCAGCATCTTCACAAGGTCCTTTGCTGTTGTTCTGGGATTGATTTGCACTTCGCACCAAAGTACGTTCATCTCTAGGAGACAGAACGCGTCTCCTTCCTGACGGCTGCGTGGTCCCATGGTGTTTATACTTACATACTATTGTTTATACAGATGAACGTGGTACCTTCAGGCGTTTGGAAATTTCTCCCAAGGATGAACCAGACTTGTGGAGGTCTACAATCTTTTTTCTGAGGTCTTGGCTGATTTCTTTTGATTTTCCCATGGTGTCAAGCAAAGAGGCACTGAATTTGAAGGTAGGCCTTGAAATGCATCCACATGTACACCTCCAATTGACTCAAATGACGTCAATTAGCCTATCAGAAGCTTCTAAAGCCATGACATCATTTTCTAGAATTTTCCAAGCTGTTTAAAGGCACAATCAACTTAGTGTATGTAAACTTCTGACCCACTGGAATTGTGATACAGTGAATTATAAGTGAAATAATCTTTCTGTAAACAATTGTTGGAAAAATTACTTGTGTCATGCAGAAAGTAGATGTCCTAACCGACTTGCCAAAACTATAGTTTGTTAACAAGAAATTTGTGGAGTGGTTGAAAAACGAATTTTAATGACTCCAACCTAAGTGTATGTAAAGTTCCGACTTCAACTGTAGATAGTTCTGAATCCACGATATGGCAGAGGTTGAAAAGCCATAACATACGTTTTTTCAACAACAGGTTATGGTCAATAATATCAAAGGCTGTACTGAAGTCTAACAGTACAGCTCACACAATCTTATTATCAATTTCTTTCAACCAATCATCAGTCATTTGTATCAGTGCAGTACATGTTGAGTGCACTTCTCTATAAGGATGCTGAAAGTCTGTTGTTGATTTGTTTAGGGAGAAATAGCATTGTATTTGGTCAAACACAATTTTTTCCAGCAGTTTGCTAAGAGCTGGCAAGCTGATAGGTCGGCTGTTAGAACCACTAAAGGCCGCTTTACCATTCTTGGGTAGTGGAGTTACTTTGGCTTCCCTCCAGGCCTGAAGACAAACACTTTCCTCTAGGCTCAGATTAAAGATATGACAGATAGGAGTGGCTATAGAGTCAGCTACCATCCTCAGTAGCGTTCCATCTAAGTTGTTCATGCCAGGAGGTTTTTTCATTATTGATCGATAACAATACTTTTTCAACTAAATTTACCAAATTCTAACTTACAATGCTTTTCTTTCATATTTTTTTTTTTATATATACATGAATACAATGGCTCACTGTTCGTTGTTGGCATTTCCTGCCTAAATTTGCCCAATTTGCCAATGACGTAATCAATAAAATATTTGGCAATATCAAATGGTTTTGTGATGAATGAGTCATCTGATTCGATGAAGGATGGAGTTGAATTTGTCTTTCTGCCCATAATTTCATTTAAAGTACTCCAACGTTTTTTTTGCCATGATTATTTATATAATTGATCTTGGCTTCATAATACAAGCAACAGCTTTGTTAGCTAGAGAGATTGAGTCTATTTTCAACAGACAGATTCAGTGCAACACGGTACTGTTGTTGTTGTTGCGTACTATGGCAGTTCGTGCACATATAGTTTATCTTGTGTATCCTAGACTACATTTCCCATGATGCCTTACGGGGTTAATAAGGAAATGTGACTTGTATAAACACCAGCAGCCGCTGGTTGAATATCATTTATTTCTAAACTTTACAACATTTGGCAATAGTTATAACTAATATTTAATTATCTCGATCTAAGCTGATATGGAAGAATCGTAAATTAGGTAGGAAGCTATCAGTGCTGAATTGTTTCAAGTTTTAACTAGCTAGCTAACGTTATGTGTGCTCATGAACTCGGGTAAATCAACAACAGCTTTGTTAGCTAGCTAGCTAAGTAGCTAGCTAGGATGTTTTTCTGTTCAGTTTGTGGCATATGTGGCTTTGACCAATTTCTTCCTGGAATCTTTTCCATTATTTGAGTTTTTACCGATATGTGCACTTTGATTTATATCATATGTGGCTTGTTGCATGTGTAGCCTACAATATTCACACTGTATCTTACTGTATTATAAGCTAGACAACCTCAGGGTGACAGTGCATAGCTAGCTAGTATTTTTCTTGTGAGACCTGTTTGATATCCTCAGGATTCAAAAGCCCTTAGTTTTGTTTAGACATAATTCATGCTCAATGTTTCTCTTTATGGCATGACTGTAAGTCGCTTTGGATAAAAGCGTCTGCTAAATGGCATATTATTATATTATGGCAAGGTGCATTCTGACCCTCCCCCCATCCCTGTGCTCTTAAATTAGTACGGGCCCTCGTCAAAAGTAGTGCGCTATAGGGAATGGGGTGCCATTTCAAATCAAATGTTATTTGTCACATACACGTGTTTAGCAGATGTTATTGCTGGTGTAGCGAAATCCTTGGGATAGAAACTGGGCTTGTTCGACAGTGCAGGCAACAGCTGAAAAACTGATCTACAAATAACCTTGCATCATAAATAACTAGCAAGGCCTACTTATTATTTATAGGTTAGTCGTCACAATTTACCCACAATGCATCATGGATGTGATGCCATAGAGATAGATAGAGGACACTAGTGCCCGAAAGCTCATTTTAACTTGAGGACTTTCAGCATTTTGAAATAATCAACTGGGTGGGACTTCCTATGGGTTAAGAAAGGACCACATGATTCCATCCAGGTCATCAGGAGGGATCAGATAATGAATTATACTCATGTGGAAACATTCCATAAATGCAGGTGGCAGTAAATTGCCAACCTTGGCTTTATACCTGTTCAAAGTGTGCACCATATCAGTATGTTTGCCAGCCACTGAGGTATAATAAGAACTGGAGACTGTGTCCAATATGTCTGACCGTTGTTCGCATACGCCGATTTATGGACAGTCTATATCCGGGATGTATCTGGTTCACATGCGCACTAGCACTCAGTACACACAGAGAGCAGCAACGACATCATCCAAAAACATGGCAGACATTGGATGAATATAAAAATGTTAATATGTTCAGCTGTGTGTGATGGGGAGAAAAAAAAAACGGCCTCAGCGACGATTATTTTAATAATTCAATGGATGTTTTGTGCACAAAGGAGATGACCAAAGTTTCTTATTAGGAATTTTCAAATATGACTTAATAATAATAATAATATGCCATTTAGCAGACGCTTTTATCCAAAGCGACTTACAGTCATGCGTGCATACATTTTTGTGTATGGGTGGTCCCGGGGATCGAACCCACTACCTTGGCGTTACAAGCGCCGTGCTCTACCAGCTGAGCTACAGAGGTCTATGCAAATTGTCTTTCTGGGCCTGGCGTCAGTTAAACTGCCATACCGAAGCAAAACTGTAGGAGCAGTCGAAACCTTGCTTCTAGACCAGAACCCAGGCCCCTTGTTGCCAACTTATAGAAGTAGTAGAAGAAGAAAATTGACTATTTCAAAATGCAGATGGCCTAAATGGCGCTGCCTGTGCTCTCAAAGACACCACAATGGGACAGATACAATGATGCCATGTCTATCTACAGTTGAAGTCGGAAGTTTACATACACCTTAGCCAAATGCATTTAAACTCAGTTTTTCACAATTCCTGACATTTAATCCTAGTAAAAAGTCCCTGTTTTAGGTCAGTTAGGATCACCACTTTATTTTAAGAATGTGAAAATGTCAGAATAATAGTAGAGTGATTTATTTAAGCTTTTATTTCTTTAATCACATTCCCAGTGGGTCAGAAGTTTACATACACTCAATTAGTATTTGGTAGCATTGCCTTTAAATTGTTTAACTTGGGTCAAACGTGTCGGGTAGCCTTCCACAAGCTCCCACAATAAGTTGGGTGAATTTTGGCCCATTCCTCCTGACAGAGCTGGTGTAACTGAGTCAGGTTTGTAGGCCTCCTTGCTCGCACACACTTTTTCAGTTCTGCCCACAAATGTTCTATAGGATTGAGGTCAGGGCTTTGTGATGGCCACTCCAATACCTTGACTTTGTTGTCCTTAAGCCATTTTGCCACAACTTTGGAAGTATGCTTGGTGTCATTGTCCATTTGGAAGACCCATTTGCGACCAAGCTGTAACTTCCTGACTGATGTCTTGAGATGTTGGTTCAATATATCCACATAATTTTCCTTCCTCATGATGCCATCTATTTTGTGAAGTGCACCAGTCCTTCCTGCAGCAAAGCACCCCCACAGCATGATGCTGCCACCCTTGTGCTTCACGGTTGGGATGGTGTTCTTCGGCTTGCAAGTCCCCCCTTTTTCCTCCAAACATAACGATGGTCATTATGGCCAAACAGTTCTATTTTTGTTTCATCAGACCAGAGGACATTTCTCCAAAAAGTACCATCTTTGTCCCCATGTGCAGTTGCAAACCGTAGTCTGGCTTTTTTATGGCAGTTTTGGAGCTGTGGCTTCTTCCTTGCTGAGCGGCCTTTCAGGTTATGTCGATATAGGACTCGTTTTTTACTGTGGATATAGATACTTTTGTACCTGTTTCCTCCAGCATCTTCACAAGGTCCTTTGCTGTTGTTCTGGGATTGATTTGCACTTTTTGCACCAAAGTACATTAAACTCTAGGAGACAGAACGTGTCTCCTTCCTGAGCAGTATGACAGCTGCGTGGTCCCATGGTGTTTATACTTGTGTACTATTGTTTGTACAGATGAACGTGGTACCTTCAGGCGTTTGGAAATTGCTCCCAAGGATGAACCAGACTTGTGGATGTCTACAATTCTTTTTTTGAGGTCTTGGCTGATTTCTTTTGATATTCTCATGATGTCAAGCAAAGAGGCACTGAGTTTGAAGGTAGGCCTTGAAATACATCCACAGGTACACCTCCAATTGACTCAAATGATGTCAATTAGCCTATCAGAAGCTTCTAAAGCCATGACATAATTTTCTGGAATTTTCCAAGCTGTTTAAAGGCACAGTCCACTTAGTGTATGTAAACTTCTGACCCACTGGAATTGTGATACAGTGAATTATAAGTGAAATAATCTGTCTGTAAACAATTGTTGGAAAAATTACTTGTGTCATGCACAAAGTAGATGTTCTAACCGACTTGCCAAAACTATAGTTTGTTAACAAGAAATTTGTGGAGTGGTTGAAAAACAAGTTTTAATGACTCCAACCTAAGTGTATGTAAACTTCTGACTTCAACTGTAAGTCTATTTGTGATGCTTTACTATTTTCATTTAGGGCACCTGACCATATGCAAGACTATACCCCACCTAACACCTGTTCAACCCCATCTGAGTGCTTACCCCTAAACCAGTGGAATGAGACAGGGGAATGTGGAAGTGAGTTAGCAGTTGACACAGTGAAACAGGAACTGAAATCAAGGGCCATTGTGAGTAGCCTAATGGTGCATTCATAACCAAGTGGGAAGATGGTATTTACCGCATACGACTGGGGAAAAACCTGTTGAACTGCCCTCCAACTCTGACGTCACATATTAAGAAAATGACCATGATAACAGTATTTCCGGCAGTTAAATGCAACAACAAAACATTATTTATAACAAACAATCTATTCATGTTTTTTTTTAACACTATAATTTGTTTGCGAGTATGATAGCTGTACTTTTAGCAGCTTTTTTGCCATTAGCAAATCGACGTTTGTCAATTAGTTCAAAGCACGTGAATGCCTCCAACTCGTATTTACGACTTCACAACTGGGTATTACCACCACCCCACTTGGATATGAACGCAGCATCCTATGTCGTTTCGTTAGACGTAGGAGTCAGATTGAGGTATTTAGACCCAACGGCTTTTGGTCAGAAACCATTTAGGGATTTTTCAAGCCGCTAGACACAGAGGTGGAACAGAAACAGAATCACACTTGAGCTGTCTTATCTTGCTAAGAGATCTGCTCATGTTGTGTTGACTGCTAGACAAGATAGTCAGGACAAACTGAACGTATGTTTTTTCTATATAGCCTATGCTTTTATTATTGTCCATTTCACCTGCTTCACACTTCTCAGAGTGGAGGTTTGTTCCTACTCTGAAAATGTCCAGACTTCTATAACCATGCAATTCCATTAAATAACTTTCTTTCCATTTTTTCTTGTGTCTTCAAACTAACTTGCAGATTGTTCCACCAGGATGAGATCCATCGTGTCTTTCTACTTCTGCTACCTGCTGTGCCTGTGCCTGGGGATCGCCTGTGTGGTGTTTGTGTCCATCTGGAACTCCCAGTGGCGTGGTGGCTTTGCCTGGGATGGCTCGCCCCTTCAGTTTAACTGGCACCCTGTCCTGATGGTCACAGGTCTGGTCGTGCTCTACGGCAATGGTGAGTGGCTCAGGAAGTGCTTTTACTTCCAGTCTTTGGTGCAGGCGGATGTGTCTCAGCCTTTGAAATGAGAACTTGACGTTTTTTAATTGCACTGACGGTCTCATGTTTGGATAGTTTGTGTTATATATGGAGGTTTTCTATGTAGGTGAGTGGCTTTAGTTAGTTGTAGTGAAACTACAATCAAGTGGTTTCACTTTCCCTTGTTGATGCAGATGAATGTGTCTCAGACATTAATTGGAAGTAAGAACTGAAAGCATTTAAATCACAATGAATGATGGTCTCATGTTTGGATATATTATGTTATGTAGGATATGAAGATATTCTGTGTTGGTGTTTCGGCACATAGAAAGCTAAATAAAGCCACCTTAACTTCCTTCCCTGCTCCCTTCTCGTCTTTCCCTTGCACCGTAGACATGTCAAGAACTTAACCACATTGACAGTGTACTGCAAGGCTATTCAACTGGCGGCCCGCGGGCCAGATCAGGACCGTTTATTAATTTAGACTGGCCCTTTGATCAATTCTGAACATTAATAAAAGATCAGCAAAAAAATCCCTGCCAAAATCTGACATTCAGTGCCAAAATGCAATTTTTTTGCTGGTTCTAGCGCCTATATGGATTATTATTTCTTCATATGAGTTTGGCTCTAGCGTTTGAACGGTTTAATCTTCACAATATTATGACCCCATTCCTAAAAGCTAAGACTCTCAGGAACAAATACGTGCCTTCTGTTTCCCTCTCTGGTGCTCACAAGGAATCGTTAGAAGGGAGCGTGACAGAAAAACACCTAATGGCTGAGGGAAATGAATTCAAAGCATACTTCCTTCAGCCTGGAATTTTAAATTACCTGATTTAACATATCCTTGTGTTA
Source organism: Coregonus lavaretus (assembly GCF_964263955.1). Lineage (NCBI taxonomy): Eukaryota > Metazoa > Chordata > Actinopteri > Salmoniformes > Salmonidae > Coregonus > Coregonus lavaretus. The sequence goes on along the minus strand of NC_140004.1, from coordinate 33,353,001 downwards.
TTTATTGAGATGCTTAGTTTTCAGATCATTCTAAAATGACCTAATTACTTTGAAGAAGCTTTTAATAGTTGTTTAAATTAAATTAAAAAACGGTAAGCGAGCGTTGTGCCTTTTCCTTTTCAATGATTATAAAATGTTTTGGTTGCACCTCGACTCATGTTGGTTGAGCGCCTTCCACTTCTTTCCGAATTACTTTTTGCTTTTTTATACAGTTCTTCCAATTAACTTTTTTAGATCTGGCCCCTGTAAGAATATAGTTGAATAGCCCTGGTGTACTGTATACATGAGATAAAGACAATTAAAACAAAGCTTCAATTGCAACTTATATCCAAGTCAAGTGAGTGCTGGCCTTTTTACATTTTGGATCTTGACTTGTCTAACCTCTAGGAGCGGTGCTGTACCGCGTTCCCCTCACATGGGGGCAGAATAAGCTGCCCTGGAAGCTGCTGCATGCTGGTGTCATGCTCCTGGCCCTGCTCTGCTCCGTCCTTGGCCTCTGTGCTGTGTTTGACTTCCACAATGCCAACAACACTCCCAACCTCTACTCCTTGCACAGCTGGATTGGCATTTGCACTACAGCACTCTTCACCACTCAGGTTTAGTATATCTGCCACTGCCAACACACAAATTAAAACAGCATTGTCTTAAAACAACTGTCAACTCATATTATGCCATAGAATGGCCTACAAGTATTATGCCCTACTTGGCATGTATGGTGATTGTTAGACTTGTTATGCCACTTTCTATGGCTGTGAGAGGCTGACATATGTTTGTTTTGTTTTCAGTGGGTGATGGGCCTTGCTGGCTTCCTCCTGCCCTGTTCACCCATGTCATTCCGCAAGCTGCTGAAGCCTGCCCATGTGTGGATGGGAGGCTGCATACTGATACTCAGCATCGTGTCCTGCATCTCAGGGATCAACGAGAAGCTCTTCTTTGCACTGTAAGGGACATAGGGTGCTATTTGAGACACAGCTAATGTTCCAAAAGGGTTCTTCGGTTGTCCCCACAGGAGAACCCTTTTTGGTTCCACATAGAACCCTTTTGGGTGAAAAACAATCCACTAGGGCAGTGTTTCTCAATCCTGGTCCTGGGGACCCAAAGGGGTGCCATCTTTTTGTTTGTTGCCCTAGCACTTTTTTATTTTTTGGGAGCACTAACACTTCATTCAACTAATCAACTCATCATCATCAAGCCATTGATTTGAATCAGGTACAGTGCATTCGGAAAGTATTCAGACCCCTTGACTTTTTCCACATTTTGTTACATTACAGCCTTATTCTAAAATTGATTAAATTACTTTTTTTCCTCATCAATCTACACACAATAGCCCATAATGACAAAGTGAAAACAGGTTTTTAGATGTTTTTGCAAATGTATTAAAAATAAAAAAACATAAGTATTCAGACTCTTTGATATGAGACTCGAAATTGAGCTCAGGTTTATCCTGTTTCAATTGATCATCCTTGAGATGTTTCTACATCTTGATTAAAGTCCACCTGTGGTATATTCAATTGATTGGACATGATTTGGAAAGGCACACACCTGTCTACAGTTGTCCCACTGTTGACAGTGCATGTCAGAGCAAAAACCAAGCAATGAGGTCGAAGGAAGTGTCCGTAGAGCTCCGAGACAGGATTGTGTCGAGGCACAGATCTGGGGAAGAGTAACAAAACATGTCTGCAGCATTGAAAGTCCCCAAGAACACAGTGGCCTCCATCATTCCTAAGTGGAAGAAGTTTGGAACCACCAATACTCTTCCTAGAGCTGGCCCCCCTGCCAAACTGAGTAATCGGGGGAGAAGGCCTTGGTTTTTCTGCGGCAGGGACTGGGAGACTAGTCAGGATTGAGGGAAGATGAACGGATTGAACCCGATTTAACATCTCTGGAGAGACCTGAAAATTGCTGTGAAGCGACGCTCCCCATCCAACCTGACAGAGTTTGAGAGGATCTGCAGAAAAGAATGTGAGAAACTCCCCAAATACAGGTGTGCCAAGCTTGTAGCGTCATACCAAAGAAGACTCGAGGTTGTAATAGCTGTCAAAGGTGCTTCAACAAAGTCCTGAGTAAAGGGTCTGAATACTTATGTAATTGTGATATTTACGTTTTCTATTTTTAATACAATTGCAAAAAAATCTAAAAACCTGTTTTTGCTTTATCATTATGGGGTATTGTGTGTAGATTGATGAGGGGAAAAAAACAATCTAATCCATTTTAGAATAAGGCTGTAACGTAACAAAATGTGGAAAAAGTCAAGGGGTCTGTATACTTTCCGAATGCACTGTGTGTATGTTAGTGCTAGGGCAAAAACAAAAATGTGCACCCCTTTGAGTCCCTAGGACCAGGATTGAGAAACACTGTACTTGGGAATAGGTTGCCATTTGGGACACATTGTATATATTTTTTATTGAGTAGGAAACAATGTACTGTATAAACACATATTTCCATAATATAGCTAAAGACATCTACTTGTGTTGGACAATATTATTCAAACTGTATACAAAGTGTTGTATTGATTATTTATTCAGGAAAGGAACCACCAATGGGACAAAGCCATATGGCAACCTGCCACCTGAGGCATTGGTCGCCAACTCGTTAGGAGTCTTGATCGTAGCCTTTGGATTGGTCGTCCTGAAGATTCTCTCCAATCAGAATTGGCAGCGACCAGAGCCTAGAAGTGAGGACCTGGGCTACAGTGTGAGTGCAACAAACCTTCTGATGTCATGTTGCCAAGTCAGATGTCCTGACCGAGTGCTGCACTGAATATGATGTGTAAAAACCATAACAGATTTGTGTATGTGGGTAGAGCTGTAATATCTTCATAGCTGTTTGTATTGTTTTATAAGTACAGTATTGTGTGTTGTGAGACGGTTATAAACCCTATTTGATCTAAAACAGATTCATTATTTGAATTACATTTGAAAATGCTATTTTATTTTGCAATACTATATTCATACTAGGTGAAAATGTATTCACATATGTATTCAACTCCTTTGTGTTTTTAACTAACTTAATGTTTCCACATGCAGCCACTGCTTCAAGGCGACAGCTAATAGAAGAGATGAGGAGGCTTCAAACCCGCTCTCAGCTGTTAACCATACTACTGAAGCTATCCATCAATGTTATCTGCCCCTGCTGGGTCCAAAGTTGCCTTAAACAAATAATGAGATGCTGAATGTCCTAGCCACTGTCAGGACCATAAGGCATAAGGGCCCCCGGCCACTAGGGGGTCTGAATTTACTGTTGAGAGTTACAATTTCAAAATTTGGTATTGCATCAGCAGTTTTTCTCTTATGTCAGTCACTGACAGTCACTGAATTAGCCCATGTCAGCTAAACACATTTTTATTGGTTAGTTAGTCTAGCCGGCTATCTAAACATTGTAGTAATCATGGCCAAATTACTGACTGGGCACGCAGGGTACATGCCAAGGGGCCCTGACCTCCAGGGGGCCCCCATTGATTTTGGTAGTCATTCTCACTCAGATATCATATTAAAGGGATACTTCGGGATTTCGGCAATGAGGCCTTTTATCTACTTCCCCGGAGTCAGAAGAACTTGTGGATACCATTTTTATGTCTCTGTGTCCAGTATGAGGGACGTTAGAGGTAGTTTCGGGAGCCAATGCTAACTAGTGTTAGCGCAATGACTGGAAGTCTATGGGTATCTGCTAGCAAGCCAGCAGATACCCATAGACTTCCAGTCATTGCGCTAACGCTAGTTAGACATTGCGATAGCACTAGCTAGCAACTTCCTTCAAACCGCACACAGAGACATTCAAATGGTATCCACGACTCTTGGGAAGTCGATAAAGAGCCTCATTGTCAAAATCCCAAAGTATTCCTTTAACATGGCATAAGTCATGGCAAATTGTGTAAAATTGCAGGAAATCAGCTGTAAAATTGCAAACGTTTCTCTACCCCATGGCAAAATGTGTAGAATTGCATGAAGTTAGTTATAAAATTGCTAAATGTTCTCTCCGCCCCTTGTCAAAATGTGTAGAATTGTAGAAAACGTAAAAATGTTTCTCTCCACCGTCAAGATGGGACCACAAAAATGTTTTGCTTGTGTTCCTCAAGGCCCCCAAAAGGCTAGTGCTGGCCCTGTTCAGGACAGTGTTGTCTTTGTTGTTGTTTTATTTTTACTTTTTTTGTTTAAAATAAATGCACTGTTGGTTAAGGGCTGTAAGTAAGCATTTCACTGTAATGTCTGCACCTGTTGTATTCGGCGCATGTGACCAATAAAATTTGATTTGATTTGAAGCAGTAATATGTGTCCCATCAAGATATACATTTTATACATTTATTAATTAGTAGATTTCACATTGCTGCCTTGTTTTTTAAAGAATAAGAAATGAATAAAGTATGATGAACTCAAAGATATTACTGTGTTTCAGCATTTCTTTGTGACTGCAATTCCTGTTGTGCATGTAACTTAGGCTGTAGTTTCATCATTAAAGCTAGTCTGGGATTTGGGAATCTGTTCAAAGGTCATTTCAGTTATTTATATTGACCATTCAGTATTTTCCACACAAACAATATGTTGTGTTCTTATGGGGTAAGAGAAAGCTACAGCTACTATAGGCCTATTCAAAAATATTAATTTGAAGACTTGTGGGCTATCGTTTTCACATGGTGGCAGCAGTATCAAGGATTCAGTATGGAGAGCAAATATCCGACTAAATTGATAGTCGTGCGTATGCGCAATTTGCGGATTTGCGGACTACATGGCATTTTAGATACAGTCGGGCAGGCTATACAAGTGCACAATGTCACACAATGTATGTGGATCTGTTATTTAATTTGATCCCTTAGGGCCTCGGGTGGTATTGGGAAGGGGGGAAGGGGGTGTAGCTTCATTTTGTGTGTATGTATTCATGTTTGCTGACTATTATTACTAAATAAACATTTGATCACAAAAAAAAGTATTTGGATCTTTGCTTTCTGAATGTCACAGTGTTACCATACATGTATACACTCAATTCATGGTAAGGGTGTGTTTTTTTGGTTCTGTGTGCCGAAATTACCAATGTGGCACAAAAGCAAGATGGTTGTTGAGCTGCACCGGGCCTCTATTGACCTAGGATAATTTTGCTGTCCTTCTGCGATGCTATCACTCCCCCCGTGTCGCTCCAAATCCCCAGGAATTTAGGCTATTCCAATTTCAGCGCTCAGGCCATCGGTGAGGTCATTTCAGCAGTGGGCGTTACTGGGTAGTTCCACAAGGCGTAACTTGGTCGAAGGCGGCATTGAAAATGCATGTGGGAGTGAAAGTTTAGCGGAGTAAAACATCCGAAAGGCACATAGCAATCTTTGGAGAGTAAAAAGACGATTAGGGACGGGCATGATATCAGACAGCCATCTATAGGCTTCAATAAAGGATCAAGAGGATTTTCTCAAAATCGTCTGTGGTGAGAGATTTTTTCAAAGTAATTGGAAATAACTTGAAAAGTTGGTTAATGCAACAGTTATTTAAGGATATTACTGGAAAAAATGTGTTTGACTTTTGGTCTTTGAGATTGTCATGTAAAATTAGGCGTTTATGCTTACCCTTATATGCCACATATAACCAAATGCAGTTTGATTTCATGTTGATCTGCTTGATGTCTTATTTGTACCAAATGTTTATAGAAGTTTCTATTTGCCTGTAATATTGTAGGATATGACTGAGATGGAATTCCCCACAGTTTGTTTTACATGGTTCCCAAACAAGGATGATGCCAGCATTGTGGGATCTCTGATATGAGTTATGCCAGGTGTGGATAGTTGTGGGGTTTGTGATATGTGGGTGCCAGGTGTGCTGTAGGGTGCACAGTGTTTTCAAGCTGATTTCTCACTCTTGCCAATGATGATTAGTGCTTGCAGTCTCTGTAGCCTATAGTAGCTATGTAATTAGGTTGTAGAGAATGTTATACAGCTATATTGTGTATTATTACCTGGATGTGCTCTTCTGTGATATACAGATAATTGCCAAAATAAAGGAAACACTTAAATGAGGGATACATAGTATATTAAAAGCAGGTGCTTCCACACAGGTGTGGTTCCTGAGTTAATTAAGCAATTGACATTCTATCATGCTAATAGGGTCACATATAAAGATTCTTGCCCATTATTTTGGCTACCATGGCTAGAAGAAGAGATCTCAGTAACTTTGAAAGAGGGGTCTCAAAGGACCATAGGGGGTTTAAAGGGTGTGTGTGTGTGACTTGTGTGAGTGTGTGTCTCAGTCACCAGATCTCAACCCAATTGAACACTTATGGGAGATTCTGGAACGGCGCCTGAGACAGCGTTTTCCACATAAACAAAACCCCAAATTATGGAATTTCTCATGGAAGAATGGTGTCACATCCCTCCAATTGTTCCAGACACTTGAAGAATCTATGCCAAGGCTCATTGAAGCTGTTCTGGCAGCTCATGGTGGCCCAACGCCCTATTAAGACACTTTATGTTGGTGTTTCCTTTATTTTGGCAGTTACATGTAAATCAATGGCATGTGCAAGGAGTTCTCTGGCTTGATTCTACTTTACTGTCTTGTCCTAGAAGGAACAGTGAAATAACTATTCAAGTTGATGGTTTGGTAACACTTTCTATGAGCTGCCTGTGTATAATGCATTTATAGAGTATTCTATTGCCATCCGATAGTGCATGATAAGACAGACCCCTTCCAGTACTTCTTCTATCTAGAATGATCCAGTTCGTTCTATACATTCTAACGGTCTGAGCATGATATTAGGAAGGCTCTTTGTTCTGTCCTGACATATTGACCCCGGAACCTCCTCCCTATGACCCAGATGCCATGCTGTCCCTAGTCAGTAGTAGTTATGTGTCTAGCTGTCTCCAGTGTGCCATTATTATATGTCTCAGCATGGAATTAATGTGTTTCTTTTTTTAAAGCAGTAAAATAAGCGTTCTAGATGGTTGATAGATGCTGCTGTGTTGAGTTTCTCTGCCTGGACATAATTGGTTTTCACTTAAGACCAAAGGGAACCAGAGCTTCCTGGTTACCTTGCTTTGTTTGATTGGCTGTTGCCAGGAGACTTCTGTTTGATCCAAGAGGTCACAATTTCATGGGGTGGTCCATCTCATACTTTTGAATCTTTACCTTGTGATTCTGTACTGGCGGCATTCTACTTTGAGCCCCTAAATCTTCGAGTGCTGAAGCAGGCTTGAGTTTAAATGAAAGATAGGGGTTCATATATCCTAGATTCCAGATCACATTAGTCATAGAGTACTGTTTCTTCTGTGTGGATCTTTATCCATATGGTTTAAGAAAACATCAGCCTGGTTACGAGGCCTACGTGCCGCTGTGTGGAGATGCACACCCTGTAGGCTTGATGCCAGCTGTTAGGCTTGATTTTGTAACATCTATGTCTTGTAACTTGTGTAACCAACTGCCACGTCACAGGGTGGAAAAAAGAAAAATGCTAGCAAATAGAAAGATCCAGCTTCCACTGCCAGACAGACATAGCCTTTAGTTTACAGAATTTGAAAGCCACTTTATTGTTGAATGGCTCAGTGCTTTGTGTGAAATGTTGCTGCAGTCTTGAAAGGAGTTATGCTGTTTGATTAAAACCATCTGTCATGCATATCTTTGAATGTAATTGATACTGGTTATAAGACCATGACTTGATTTAGCCACTATTGCTCAGGTCTGAGGATAGGCCATGCATGTTTAAATGCTCTTTGTTACTGACTCAGAAGGCTCCAAGGGGTACCTTGGAGCAGGAGTCAGGACATGCTGTAAATCAGTGTTTTTCCCTGTGACTTCATGCCTCATGATGACATCATGCCACAACTCTGTTCCCCCACCTAATAATGGCCTCAATCGGTGTCACTGTAATATTTTGAAAGTAGGGTACCTCTTTAGCTGAATTCCAACCACCAGTCTCCCAGTGAAAAACCATATGACAAAGTAGCCAAAGGATTTTTTTAAATGAGTAATGTTATTTTCCTACTTCCTACTCTCTACTCTCCCACAGATAACCTCTTCTGTCTACTGTCTGACTTGACAGACACCACCATGCTGGCCCCCTGGTCGCTCCCCTGCTGCTTCACCATCCTGCTGGGCCTGTTAAAACTGTGCCAGGCCCAGTACGAACAACTAGGCTACCCACACGGCTATCCACAGGGCTACCCAGAGCTAGAGCAGGAGCAGTACACTGCCCCGGAGCTGCCACCTGACACACCCAGGATACAGCTGCGTTTGGCGGGGGACAAGCGCAAGCACAACGAAGGGCGCGTGGAGGTTTTCTATGATGGCGAGTGGGGCACGGTCTGTGATGATGACTTCTCTATCCACTCTGCCCAGGTGGTGTGCAGAGAGTTGGGCTACCTGGAGGCTGTCTCCTGGTCTCCGTCCTCTAAATATGGGAAAGGAGAGGGTAAGATGTCCGTTATTACACTTAAACCCATTATGCATGTAATGATAAGGGAAATGGGAAATAATTAACTCTATTTTCAGGGATGTTTTTTGTTGGCCAGTGTTAACCAATTTTCCCAGTGAAGCTTTTACAGTACGTTCCGGCTCATCTTTCACCAAAATGAATAAGCCACATCTGTAGCGGAGATACGGTAGGGATAAGGTAGCGAGTGTACAATCTCAGCAGCAGAATTGCTGCCAGTGTCCAGTCCACTTTGCCAAAGTTGCTTCGCTGTTTGGTCTCACTAGTTACCACTGGTCAGGTGAAAGAAAGATTCCTCCCTACGGAGGTCTTGATGTATCTACAATGTGTTGAGAATCCTGCTTTTTTTCAGGGCGCATCTGGTTTGACAATGTCCAGTGCACTGGGAAAGAGAAGACCCTGGCACTGTGCACGTCCAACGGGATCGGTGTCTCCGACTGCAAGCACACAGAGGACGTGGGCGTGGTGTGCAGCGACAAAAGGATTCCAGGATTTAAATTCATCAACACCATGGCCAATAATGTGGAGGTAAACAACCTGCCTACTACAAACCCACTGGGCACAAAGTCAGTTCAACATCTAGTTTTGATTTACATGTGGTTGAGTTGTCAACTAATGTGAATTCAATGTGAAATCAACCAAAAATGCCACCATGTCATTGGATGAAGGTAAAAAATTGGGTGAAAAAAAGACGTAATTCACGTACGTTGATGACTTGTTGCAAATCCAATCTATGTTGATTCAATGTCATAACATTGCATTTTGTGTTGAAATCACGTGGAATCAACGTTGATTCAACCAGTTTTTGCACAGTTGGAAGCCTGTCTAAGTTAGACACAAAGGGGTGGTTTCCTGGACACAGATTAAGCCCAATCCTGGACTAAGAAGTGTTTTCAATGGAGATTCTAGGACTAGGCTTAATCTGTGTCCAGGAAACGGCCCTGAAGAGAATTACATTTTAGATGCTTTGGTTGACATTGTTGTTGACTTCGATTCTTGCACTGTAATGTTCCATAACATTTGGCTCTTGACTCCTCATCCAAGAAGGCCCTCACAGCTGGTCTTTTTGTTATTGAGCTGTTCTGTGCAGAGTGCTGACACACCTTTCGACATAAGTAGTACACGTGGCTTTCGAAAAAAGTGTCAAGCCAAAATCACAGTGTGAACCCAATGATGACTTCAAAGTAAAGTGCAGAAGCCTACGATAAGTTTTTCAGAGAAAGTGAGGCTACCAGAAACGAACGAACAAACTAACTAATCATGTGGTGTTGCATTCATACCTCATACCTACTGGGCTCATAAAGGGTTCATTGAGCACCTCATAGTTGTATGCCCTATAAGCCTGCAGCTAATTGCCACCAAAGGCAGAGTGTTATGTGTTGTTCCGCTAACTCACTGCAGGCCCTCAAGAGTTCACATTCCAATTTTATGAGTTAGTGCAGACCTGCACTCTCCAGGAGAGTCAGCTCAAATCATGTCTCTATTTGACTCCAGCGATGACTGACACCTCCAAATTCAAAGTTTACATGTATCCCTCTGGTGGTCGAGTTGACCTATTTTAAGAAATGCCATTGGTTTGTGGAGAAAAAGTTTGATAGGCTGCTGAGGAATTTGTACGGGAAATAATCACTGCCACCTTGTAAGGTTAGCTTAGGGCTAACGTGTGCCAGTTTATCTGATGGGACCAGCTACAATGTAGCATTCTGTCACGTGACACTATGTCAATTATATTAATTGGCTGATGCCTACACTTATCCTTAAACTTACACTTTTTCTAATTTCTGCAAGTATGGCCCCACCAGGACTGGGTGTTTCAGGGTGATTCTGGGTTACTTGGTTGACAGCCCACACCAGGGGCGCAACTTTCACTGGGGACGGGGGGGACATTTCTGTCCCCTCCAGTTTTATCATTGGAATGTGATACAAAACGAGGCAACGGTGTGCTTTAGGACTATGCGGACACCTCCGAGCGGTCGGGTAGACTGTTTGGAGTGTTTATCCCAAAAAATAAATAATAATATATATATATATATATATATTTATATATTATGTCCCCCCCACTTCTAAAACCAAAGTTGCGCCCCTGGCCCACACCATATATCCTCAATAAGTACTTTGGTTAGCTTTTCAGAGAAGTGACCATACACAGTTTACGAGTTTGAGTCAAATTCCAATGCTATTCAACTCCTGTAATGTGACAGGATGAGGAAAAATGCCTCCAGTTCACTTCCTCTGGTGGGGTTTAAAACGTAGAGGTTAAAATGCTCCAGAGAGCTGCGCTGTAGAGGTCTAGACGTCTGGAGTCAGCCTTCAGCCCTTTGTGATGTCTCAAGCTGTGATATTCACTGAGAGAATATCAGACTCATCTTTTCCATTCGCTAAGTCATGGGGCACGCGGGGTTAGCTCCACACAGAAGCTCTGTAAAACACAGCCAGGCTGAGGCAAATCCCTCCACACACACAGGTTATGTTCGAAATGGCACCCTATTCCCTATGTAGTGCACAATTTTTGACCAGGGTTCATAGGGTTCTGGTAAAAAAGTAGTGCACTGTGTAGGGAATAGGGTGCCATTTGGGTGCAGGCACAGCCTTAATGAAGACTTCACTTTACCTTATCGTCTGGAAACAGTCATCTGATGGTGGTGGTGACTCACAGCTGCAGATTGAGATTACACTTGAGTGTGTCCCAAATTGCACCCTATATAGTGCACTACTATTGACCAGGGCCCATCAAAAGTAGTGCCCTATAGAGGGAATTGGGTGCCATTTGTGACGCACACTGTCTAATGTTAGGCATGACGACAGACTAGTGTGGTACTGTGGTGGGGGATGATGAGAGGTATTGGGACTCAAAGTAGGTGCTTGGGGTGAGAACATTTCCGCCTACATTTTAGAGACATTTTAAAGACTGTTGCCCTTTCATCATGGGACACATGTGATGACTTCAGGACAATAGCTGGCCACTAATCCACAAAGGAAATTATTCAAAGACTTAGGACTTAAGAGAGTGTTGAAACCTAAAGCTTGCATGCATGTGTCACCGACCTTTGGCTTCTTAGGACATTTTTTACAGATTCCTCTGTGAATGCCTTTGCTTGGAACTTTGTACATGAAAGAAGATATGTTGTTTTTAGTACACTTGCATTCTTTCTAAGTTTCTGTTTCAAATAACCAATGTCAACTATAACTCTGTAAAATACCCATAGCATGTGAACTGAGCAAGAATTTGCTTTGTGGGCCGTGCAGTTTATGGGTTTGTATGGATTGCAGTTTTAGTGGCATTGTGTCTCAGTCAACTGCACTTTAAAACAACAGTAAAGGACATCCAGTGCTCTTCTGAGAAGTTACTGTGTGCTTTCCATTAAGACTGTTATTATATAAATATAAATTTTCTGTTCCTTGTGTGTTTATCACACACACATTCTTTTCAGTCATGTCCTTAAGGTTGTTTGGCATACAGCATCTTAAGATTAGTGCCCAGAGTTTTTCCTAGTTAGGTCATGAAAAGGTCAGGAGCAACATCTGTCCCTCTCGATTATCCTCAGTAATGTATCCTCTCACATCCTCTCAGCTTGTAAATAGAGGTGAGTGTATAGACATGATTTAGAAGTGAGGTTTGTGTGGTTGTCTGACCTGTGATCAAGCATATGCATTAGGCTACATTCTGCTCTAACCAAAAAATCAACATTCAGCATTCCTCAGTGTTTACGAAAGGTAATTCTTGGCTATGCTCATTTCCTAGCTGGCTAACTAGCGAGCGGCATTTATCAATGCAGACTTTATGTAGACACCAATGTGTTCCATTGCAGGAGAATTTCAGGAGGAAATATTTGAGATTTATTCATCTCTGCATCCTCGGTGAGGAACAAACAGCATACTGTGGGCTCTTAGAAATTATACGGAACACATCTTGAAAGAAGTTTATTCTTTGGTTGTTCAAATTTGTGGGCTCAATTGAACATCAGTTGTTGAAACATCCATGTAAATACATTACCAGAGAGGTGGTTCATTGAGGTTTATTAAAGTGATATAAAGTAAAGTAAGGTGTAATGGTGCTTCATCATAAAGGACTGGGGCACAGTACTCTTTTTCTGAAAAGTTTAGATTAAAATATGTTTACTATAGTTAGTTGATTTATGTGATAACACATCTTGAAACAAAACCTTGCCCAACTTTGATGTATGTAACTCCATTAGTTTTCACTCCTTTGTTTTGGAGGAATCTCCTATCATCCTGTGATATGACCTGGGGCTGGGAAGCTGGGAGGCTAGGGGGAGGCAGGGCTACTGTGTCAGAGCAGGTCTCTCGCCTTGTCTCTGTCTGTCTGTCTGTCTCTGTCTCTGTCTCTCTCTCTGTCTCTCTCTCTGTCTCTCTCTCTCTCTCTCTCTCTCTCTCTTTCTCTGTTTCTCTCTCTCTCACACACATGCACGCACGCACACATACACACACACACAAACAAACACACACACACACACACACACACACACACACACACACACACACACACACACACACAAACACACAAACACACAAACACACATACACAAACAAACACACACACACACACACACACACACACACATATATATATATATATATATATATATATATATATATATATTATCTCTAGTGTACACAAAGACACTGTTTCTCCCAAAGCAATAGTTTATGGCCCTTCCATCTTCCTCCCCTCAGTTTTCCCCTCAGGCTTAAAGATGGAATCCTCAGTAGAGGGAAACAGCGCCACTGGCCGCCCCACCACCGTTGTTATTGTTTGTTTTGCCAAGCTTCACGCAATATGGTAAAAAAAATCGCAGTACATACTGCGCTTTGCTATCACGCGTGCAATGATGTCAGAGGGGAAAAACGGTGTTCGTTGTTTGCAGTAACTTCTTTGTTGTATTATCGCAAACGGACGTGGCTGTTTCGCCATGAAGCATTCCAGCTTTAAGATCAAACCATCCACGTTCTCCTCTATTAACCTCTAGCCTTGTCATCATAGTAGGGTTCTATAAAATGCCATGTAAAGCCTAATGGGAATGGCACAATGAACTTGACTAATGTGGGGTTGAAAAAGTTTTTTGATTTAATTTTAACAATTTAATTAACTTCTCACATAACTCATAGATTGTTCTCTGGCCATGTCACAACTGCAGATGAAAGTCCACACCCTGCAGTGCACTACATTCCTACATTACAACTCAACTGAATAGGATGTTTAGTTTACCCTCTTAAAATACACATTCTAATATTAAGCCCTCAGTCTCTAACAATGCGTTGCTAGGGAAACCAAGCCTCGGGCAGAAGGGTTTGTTATAGTCACTGTGTGAGTTTGTGCCAGTTTGGCACAAACCATGAACTTCTGTGTCTCTAATTTATACATGCCACAGAATGATAGCTAGGGAGATTTTCTGCCAAGTTAAACTAGTTTTAACTTAAATACAACTAGTAAGAATAATAGCCTTCTTTCTTTTAATAGACAAATAAGTTGAACTGTAGTTTTTCAGGATTTGTAATGGTGTTGTGGAACATCTGTATCCACTTTGTCAAAAGGCTATTTTAATGGCTTCTAAGGAGCAGAAACGAGTGGAACAGAGACAAGAGTTACATGACATCATTCACTGCCACACTATAAACACTGTTTCAGGAAAGAGATAATCATCCATTTGTGTTGTGGCTCAAAGAATAATCAGCACCCAAACAGTGCTGGTCTGGAGAGCACAGCGCATGTGATATCGAAACACAAGCCCAGGGAGGGAGTGATCACTCTGTGGCAAACAATGATATCAACAAACATCTTAGCAAACTTTATCCCAGGAAGTAAGTTTAGCAAAATACTGTTGTGATGTTCTAGAAATGATTTCCCACTAGGCACAGACGCCAGTTCAATGTCTATTTTTATTTTATTTACATTTGGTTGAGTGAGTTGTCAACTAACGTGAATTCAATATGAAGTCAACCAAAAATTTGACCATGACAATGGATTTAGTTAAAAAGTTGGGTGAAAAAATGACTTTTTGCAAATCCAATCAGTTTTCCACGTTGATTGAAGGTCATCACATTGCATTTTTATTTTTTTTTATGAGGTGAAAACAACGTTGATGATACATCCAGTTTTTGCCCATTGGGTTGTTCTCTCCCTTGGAATTTCTATGTAACTCAGTTTGACTACTAGGATCTATGGTGATTTCTGTTAGAAGTGAATGTAGTTCATGGTTTCTATTGGAACCATATGCTGTAGGCTCCGTGGGCTTTGTTATTGCTGGCATTAGCACTGTGTTCTAGCAGAGGCTTGAGGTCACATTCTGGCCTGAGATGATGAGAAGTATGTTCATTAAAGTCGACACACAGTCACACCATTGTCAAATGCTCCAAACTGGCATCCACGTCATAAAGAGTATTGCACCTGGGTAATGTCAGTGTAAGTGACACTTGAAAGATGACTTTATCTTTAGTCATGTTTCATTGGAATGTCTTCTTGGTTTCAGTTGGTTTTGATATACATATTTTTGTTAATTTCTCAAGGGTAACATCATTTGTGCATGTAACATTTTAGAACTAATGCCCAGAACTCACTTTCTAGTGTATGATTCTGGGAATGGACTATTGTAGGCTACATAATAAACCTCACACATACGGGAATCGTGAATGTTAGGGATATTTTTTGTGGGGATATTTTTGCTTCCAGCTGGAGCTTGGCTGATTCTTCTGTCCTGTGGTCTATGCATAAGATAGCTCATTGTTTGACACCAGAAAATACGTTGACAGGCTCAACTTCAAATACAAGCCTGGAGGGTAAGAATGACACACTGACTCCGGTCTCATTCCAAGGGACCTCTTTTAACTTGTTTAGCTGAATGACATAATCTCTTCACCTACCAATAGTAGGCCTACAAATGCACTGCATTGACTTCATGGAGCAGTCAGGAGTAAATGAGAACCACATTTCTGTGAGTATGCTGAAAGGTTATCTTTTATGGACAAACTTTTAGATATTCTTTTCTCATTTACATTCAAATTAAATGTCAGTATGTAGATATATAGCCATCATGGATGACCTAATTGATTCTGGATGACAACAACAATGACGTAATGCTGTTCCACTGCCTCAGTGTTTTCCATAAGAAAGTATCGGTTTACCACTTGTACCTATTTCTCCTTCTGGAGAAGTAGTCTCAGAGTGATTCAGGGCTTAGTTGAGACAGACAGAGGGCCCTCTAGCTTCCTCTCCTCTGCTTCTCTCTCTACCTCCTCAAAGATGCATCCCACTAATAGCTTTTCCATCTGCTACACCTTCCTCCCCCTGCTGCCAATTTCTGCAAACTCCTTCCCCAGAGTGCATAGAAACAAGCCACATATGTTAGAAGTATCTCACCGGCTGCTGCTGTGTTTCTGCTTTTCTACCACACCACTGCTGCAATCAAAAGGCATTTATTTTGTAGACATTTGAACCAGGCACCGATGCACGTGCAGTCCTGAACTCTAAACAGGAAATCAATCATTAGAAAGGCTTGGATGCCCAGTGGCAAGGAGGGAATGGGGAGGTTGGTTTCCCATGTGAGTTTCTGTTGGTGAAACAAGTTCACTCCTCTGTTTCACATGAAAACAAATTAAGGAGGAGGGGTTTTCAGAATAATATTTTAGTAACTGACTGGCTTCTTTCTGTATAAGGCAGTTAGGTTTAACTACAGCTGAGAGACTATTTTGTCTGTACAAGTAAATCATGTATGTATGAGTTATTTGGCAGTGATAGTGTTTTTATTTATTCTATCATGCCTGTCACAGCAATTGTATCTTCCGTGTGTTCATCTCTGTAAAATATGTTTTGGAGTCAGATCACTTTAATGTTAAATATTATACCTGTTCACTCTCAGTTTAGAGTTTTTGACAGAGGCGCAACTTTGGTTTTAGAATGGTGAGGGATATAACCTTGCGAGGGGTCTGGGGGTCCTCCCTCCTATTTTTTGGGGGCATCTAAAGCTTATTTCCTGAATTTCTACACAATGTAATATGACCTCTTTGGAGTATTTTGGTGTCACCTTTATTGTAAATAAGAATAGAATATGTTTCAAACACTTCTACATGAATGTGGATGCTACCATGATAATGGATAATCCTGAATGAATCGTGAATAATGATGAGTGAGAAAGTTATAGACGCACAAATATCATTACCCCCCCCAAAATGCTAACCTCCCCTGTTATTGTAATGGTGAGAGGTTAGCATTTCTTGGGGGTATGATATTTGTGCGTTTAACTTTCTCACTCATCATTATTCATGATTCATTCAGGATTATCCGTAATCATGGTAGCATGCAGATTTACAGTACCAGTTCAAAGTTTGGACACACCTACTCATTCCAGGATTTTCTTTATTTTTACTATTTTCTACATTGTAGAATAATAGTGAAGACATCAAAACTATGAAATAACACATATGGAATCATGAAGTAACCAAAAAAGTTACCTCAAATATATTTTATATTTGAGATTCTTCAAAGTAGCCACCCTTTGCCTTGATGACAGCTTTGCACACTCCTGGCATTCTCTCAACCAGCTTCATGAGGTAGTCACCTGGCATGCATTTCAATTAACAGGTGTGCCTTGTTAAAAGTTAATTCGTGGAATTTCTTTCCTTCTTAATGCGTTTGAGCCAATCAGTTGGGTTGTGGCAAGGTAGGCGGGGTATACAGAAGATAGCCCTATTTGGTAAAAAACCTAGTCCATGTTATGGCAAGAACAGCTCAAATAAGCAAAGGGAAATGACAGTCCATCATTACTTTAAGACATGAAGGTCAGTCAATACGGAACATTTCAAGAACTTTGAAAGTTTCTTCAAGTGCAGTCGCAAAAACCATCAAGTGCTATGATGAAACTGGCTCGCCACAGGAAAGGAAGACCCAGAGTTATCTCTGCTGCAGAGAATACTTTCATTAGAGTTAACTGTACCTCAGATTGCAGCCCAAATATATGCTTCACAGAGTTCAAGTAACAGACACATCTCAACATCAACTGTTCAGAGGAGACTGTGTGAATCAGGCCTTCATGGTAGAATTGCTGCAAAAGGTGCTCTAATTTCAAAACTGTTCACCAAATATGGATGAACATACCCTGAAATTAAAGCTGACAGTCTGCACTTTAACTTCATAGCCATTCTTTGAAGTATAGAGCCAAAAAGAAGAAGAAATGCTTCACTGACCCAATAATTACAGAGGGCACTGTAATTCATATCAGTATCCTAATAGTACTCTAGAGCTCTTTTTACTTGCACACAATATAGCTGGATCGCCCCGTCCTGCGCCTAGGTGTCCAGCGCCCTAACCCAACACACCCCACTCAGCTTTAGGATCTTAGTGAAACATTCATTATTGGTTTCAGGTGTGTTAGGCCAAGGCCAGAGTGACAACCAACAGTACGGCAGACCCCCAGGGCCAGGACTGAGTAGCCCAGCAGCTAGGGATTGCCTAAATAGGTATCTCCCCTGACATGGGCATGTTTTCAATACAGACTCCTTTTGTCGTACAGTGTTCCATATAAAGCATTACATTTACCTTTTAGCAGACGCTCTTATCAAGAGCGACTTACAGGAGCAATTAGGGTTAAGTGCCTTGCTTGAGTGCACGTCGACAGATTTTTCACCGAGTCGGCTCGGGGATTAGAACCAGCGACCTTTCGGTTACTGGCACAACGCGCTTACCCACTAAGCTACCTGCCGCCCCAGACCTTATGAAAGTTGCACAGTATACCTTTAATCTTGTAATAAATCAAATATAGTGATACATAACTTGACATTTCTGACATCCATTGTGACACTGTGGGAGGATAGCCAACCTTCCAATTAATGGCAATGCATTTCTTAGCCGCTATAAATGCTAGGTTCCTTCAGATAACAGTCTCCAGTATCAACATTTCCAAGCAAACAAAAACAGGGAGAAGGGAGATTCTGTAGACATGCTGAGATAAAAGAACATACTCTTTGCCAGAATTCCACCAGCCTTCACAAGAGCATAACATAAGCAAATGTATCCCCTTTTGTGTTTTACACCTCCAGCAGAGGAATTACATTTCAGAGTGCATGATATTCAGTTTCACTGGCATATAATACGTTCTATGGATGGTCTTAAACTGCAGTAATTTATGTCTGAGATTATATTTACATTTTACATTTACATCATTTAGCAGACGCTCTTATCCGGAGCGACTTACAAATTGGTGCATTCAACTTATGATAGCCAGTGGGACAACCACCTTTTTATTTTATTTTATTAGGGGGGGGGGGGGGGGTGAACATTACTGGGCATTCAAACATATATGTATCCATTCATTATCATCAATAGTGTCTCCCAGGTCTTCTTCACATTTTTGCTTTACATGTTTTGTCTCATCAGGAAAAGCCTCTATCAACCCTTGATACAGTTTGGAAATCAACTTTAGAGGTTTGTCAGACAGCCTTAAAATAGTTTCAATCTTTGAAGCTTCTGGCTTGTCCAATGTTTGCTGCACAAAAATAAAAAAGTGTTGCATCTGCAAAAGTTCACCCCAGCTCCATCATAGACTGGTCTTCCCTGGTCGCCTGACCCTGCTGAGACCCCAGTCACCATCTTATCCTGCTCAGATGAGGCATGACAAATAATTACCTTGGTGTACATTTATACATTATATTATCCAAGAATAGAATCAATGGTTCAATAATTGAAATAACCATTATTCCCAGATCCCAGACCTCAGACTGTAGCCCACCCATCAACTCAAGATGGAACTTTGTATCCATTCACTGGATGTTATAACATACTGCAAAATTCACCTGGGCTCCGTAGACTGGTCTTCCCTGGCTGTCTGACCCTGCTGGGACACCTGTCACCATCTGATGCTGCTAAGGCATGATTAGCATAGTGTTGTGTAGCAACTGTGCACCATGACAGTGAAGCCTGTAGAGCTGTTTATACCGGTGTGAAAAGTAGGGAATTAGCTAGGGAAACTGACAGATCAATAACGTTACATTGCTATACTGACAAAAAAAAAACTCACATTGCGCTGTCCAAAAACGTCAGAATATCGGTCTTCAATCGTTTGGCCGATGGTTTCATCGTTTGATTCAGGTCTAGACTAGTGTAATTGATGCAAAGAAAATAGCTAAAGTTAGTGAGCTAGCTGGCTAGCTCGCTAACATTAGCCAACCTTTGGCTAGCTCTAATGGTACATCAACTGGTGAAAACTATCCAAGTTAATTTACTTCTGTTGAAACGGGACAAAACAAAGGCTACAAAACATTTCCATACACACAACAGCTGTAAGCATTTCACAGTAAGGTTGTATTCGGCGCATGTGACAAATAAAATATGATTTGTTAGATACTGCTACCTGACAGATAGCTAGAGGCTAGAGCTGAAATGGCTATGGTAGCTACTAGCTAGCTAGCTAGTTCATTCACTTCAGACAGAACTTCAATCGAGAGGGGATGAAGCATGTAGCTAATGCATTAGCTAACGTTTCATGTCAGTTACACTACAAACTCAGCATTTTGAATATATATATTTTTTCCTGTTAAGTCAAACAGCAGTTACCTTGCCAGCTAAATCAATCAAATAAAGAGTAGCCAGTTTCTGCTCTCTTGCTTTTACAACTCAGAGAAAAAGCACAACACACACAGACAACAGCTGCCTCTGCTCGCACGCTTTGTGGTGTCCGCGTGGTCCTAAATCCAGGTGGTTGAGACCACCAAACAGCCTACCCAACCGCTCTGAGGCATCCACGTGATCCTAAAGCACACCGATGCCGCTTTTTGTATCGCAGTGCAATGATAAAACTGGGGTGGGGGGACAATGTCCCCCCCCGTCCCCAGTGAAAGTTGCGCCCCTGGTTTTGGAGGAGGTGATAAGTGAAATACCTATGTGTTGTTTCCAAAGACCCTGCTTGCAGCCAGGTCTACGTTTTGGGGATCTTGCTCTGAATGGTATTTTTCTACCATTAAGAATAAGATGAACACATTGTTGCTGAAACACCCTGTTATGATGTAATAAACACATAGCCGTAGCACACCCAGTTTAATTTGGTCTTTATTGGGCAGACATTTGATCAAAGTACACTACAGTATTCTACTAGATAATCTAAATACAGACAAGGTCACTATCACAACAGTTCTCTAAATGATCATGCCCCAGGGTTGGAACCCCCCAGATAGCTCAACATGCTGGATCTCTTCCCTCCACTCGCTGGTTAATGCGGTAATCTGCGGGGAACATTTACAGTTTCTCTGCGGTTTGGTGTCATCCTGTGGGCTGATGTATGATGCCATTTCAGGAAAACCTTCCTTTTAATTATTGAAAGTCTGGAGGTATGTGTCCCAAATGGCACCCTATTCCCTATATAGTGCACCATTTTTTGTTCAGAGCCCTATGGGCTATAGGGTCCAATTTCAGACAAAGCCACTGACTTTAGGTCTGACAGGACAGGACAGGGGCTGGGTTTGATATGTGTCTCAGCCAGCCCATCAGCCAGCCCATCAGCCAGCCCATCAGCCAGCCCATCAGCCAGCCCATCTGCTGAGACAAGCAAATATCCATGCGCCAGTTGTCATCTTGTCTCCTCTCTTCGCCCATGGCCTGCACTGTCACATAGCACAGGCAGGAATGTGGGCTGGGTCTTTAGGAGAGAGGCTGTTTGTTCAAATCCCAACAGGCTTCACAGAGAAAGGTCTCCACATTACTTTTTTGACAGAGACAGACATGTAGATAGACGGATAGACTCATTGCCTGATCAGGTAATGCTTACAGGAGATGAGATAACAGCTCAGGCAAGTCAGCATGTCAATTCTACCACAGATGGTTCAGCAAGTTCAACAATATTCAAATCTACTTTCTTGTGATATTACAGTAAATTAAGTATCGTTGGTGGAGAGCCGCCATTGGATTTACAACCAATCAAAATGCTTTGTGGATATTTTTCTCAACCAGGATCAAAAAGTAAATCTTGCATAATGCTCCCAACGTGTTTAATAGGCCAACCTTTGATCCTAAACTGGTTCTTCGTCACCTACCAGCATCTGTCCAGTGACACCCTTTAAGACATGACTAGAAGGTGTTGTATGAGCTGCCATGGTCATTCCTTTGATATCCTTGTTCAAAAGCCAAGCAGTTGCAGCACAGCTGGGCCTGGCCTGTGATTCATTAGGTGATGGGATTGTTAAAAAAAATTGGGTAAGATGGAGAGGCTTTACAAGGGAATGCAGTCAGAGTGTCTTGCTGGGGTTGGTGCCGGAGGGTCAGTGCCTTACCTTCAGTATACAACTATGTAACAAGGGCAAACTGTCAAAATGCAGACACATTTGGAGTGGTTCTTTCCAGAGATAATAAGGAAGAGAACAGTGAGGAAGAGAGGACCATAGAGGACCACAGAGGAAGAGACCACTCGGCCTATGCATGTGAAATGAATCATACCACATTTTTGTTCACAGAGTTTGAACATTCAAGTGGAGGATGTGCGTATCAGGGCCATTCTGTCATCGTACCGCAAGCGCATCCCTGTGACAGAGGGCTACGTGGAGGTGAAGGACGGGGGGAAGTGGAAGCAGATCTGTGACGCGGAGTGGACGAAGCACAACAGCAGAGTCATCTGTGGCATGTTCGGTTTCCCCGGAGAGAGGAAGTACAATGCCAGAGTCTACAAGTGAGTGAGGGATGGGACTTTGTTTAACTGAATCCTCTTGGTCCCCATTGGGACTTAAGGCCACAATGAGCTTCCCCCATTCCTTGATGAAAGGGATGAGAGTGTAGAAAGGAATACTATATTTGTGTCTATGGATGGGGAGTGGCAGCGGCAGCAGGTTCCATTATACTGGAGTGTTATGGAGCAGGACTACTGTAAATATAAGTAAGTAAGCCATGTCCAAGCCAGAATGGCACATAGGGCAGGAGTCTATCTCCTTTTTCTGTAGCGTGAGGCAGCTGGATGTACAGTACCAGTCAAAAGTTTGGACACACCTACTCATTCAAGGATTTTTCTTTATTTTTATTATTTTTTACATTGTAGAATAATAGTTAAGACATCAAAACTATGAAATAGTTATGTAGTAACCAAAAAAAAGTGTTAAACAAATCAAAATATATTTTATATTTGAGATTCTTCAAATACGCACCCTTTGCCTTGATGACAGCTTTGTCAGTCCATATTATGGCAAGAACAGCTCAAATAAGCAAAGAGAAACGACAGTCCATCATTACTTTAAGACATGAAGGTCAGTCAATACGGAACATTTCAAGAACTTTGAAAGTTTCTTCAAGTGCAGTCGCAAAACCATGAAGCGCTATGATGAAACTGGCTCTCACGAGGACCGCCACAGGAATGGAAGACCCAGAGTTACCTCTGCTGCAGAGGATAAGTTCATTAGAGTTACCAGCCTCAGAAATTGCAGCCCAAATAAATGCTTCACAGAGTTTAAGTCACAGACACATCTCAGCATCAACTGTTCAGAGGGGACTGTGTGAATCAGGCCTTCATGGTCGAATTGCTGCAAAGAAACCACTACTAAAGGACACCAATAAGAAGAAGAGACCTGCTTGGGCCAAGAAACACGAGCAATGGACATTAGACCGGTGGTAATTTGTCCTTTGGTCTGGAGTCCAAATTTGAGATTTTTGGTTCAAACCGCTGTCTTTATCAGACGCGGTGTGGGTGAACGGATGATCTCCGCATGTGTATTTCCCACCGTAAAGCATGGAGGAGGAGGTATTATGGTGTGGGGGTGCTTTCCTGCTGACACTGTCTGTGATTTATTTAGAATTCAAGGCACACTTAACCAGTAAGGCTACCACAGCATTCTGCAGCGATACTGGTTTGGGCTTAGTGGGACTATCATTTGTTTTTCAACAGGACAATGACCCAACACACCTCCAGGCTGTGTAAGGGCTATTTGACCAAGAAGGAGAGTGATGGAGTGCTGCATCAGATGACCTGGCCTCCACAATCCCCCGACCTCAACCCAATTGAGATGGTTTGGGATGAGTCGGACGGCAGAGTGCAGGAAAAGCAACCAACAAGTGCTCAGCATATGTAGGAACTCCTTCAAGACTGTTGGAAAAGCATTCCAGGTGAAGCTGGTTGAGAGAATGCAAAGAGTGTGCAAAGCTGTCATCAAGGCAAAGGGTGGCTATTTGAAGAATCTCAAATATAAAATATATTTTGATTGATTTAACACTTGTTTGGTTACTACATGATTCCATATGTGTTATTTCATAGTTTTGATGTCTTCACTATTATTCTACAATGTAAAAAAAAAAAAAAAAAAAAACCTTGAATGAGTAGGTGTGTCCAAACTTTTGACTGGTAGTGTACAAGTACACCCCCTGGACAGGACATTACTGTACATCAGAGGAGGCTGGTGGGAGGAGCTATAGGAGGATGGGCTCATTGTAATGGCTGGAATGGAACAAATGAAATGGTATTAAACACATCAAACATATGGAAACCACATTTTTGTCTTTCGTTTCATCCATTCCAGCCAATACAATACAATGAGCCCGTCCTCCTATAGCTCCTCCCACCAGCCTCCTCTGCTGTACATATTCTTATTATGTCAACTTGTTTGGTTTGGTCAGGCAGAGCCCTTTATTCACCTACAGATGTATTAAGCTTGGGGAGGCGATGTATCATGTACAGTTACTCTCCCAGTTACTCTCCCAGGCCCAGGGCAACAAGCCGTTGACAGACCCATACCTCATCTCAATCAAGATTAATTATTGGTACACATTACACAGAAACCTTGACTCTTAAACTCTGGAGAAGGATGTCAACACAGAGTTCTCCCATAGTGGAAATGATGAACCTATGTGGTTACTTTTAAACCCCACTATGCTACTGAAAGTTCAGGCCGTTATTCAACAGACTGACAACTCACCAGAACTTTGAGCTTCTTACCCTCTCGCTGTGGATAAATATTTTAGATCTTTGCTGCTTTACTTATATATTGGATACAGAACATATTTGCCCTAATACAGAGCAATAATGCTGAATTATACAGAACCTTCCTGTATTCTGCTTCACATCACACATTCTCTAAGAACATAAGTAACCCCTCCCCCTTCGTATGTATACATCCAAGATCAGTGCATTCCTTAAAGTAGTCGTAATGGGGTACTGACTGGGCTGGGGAAGGATCTAACTATTATTTACACGTGGAAACCTGCAGAGTAATAGCCAGCAGTTAATTAATCACTTCAAACCTTAGCCCTCGTCTTTAGCTCTGAAGCCAACCTTGAATTTACTGTCTAATTCGGGGTAGAGAGGGAGAGAAGTTTCCTCTGCTTAGGTAACCACAGTACAGCAGCTCCCTACTTTCCATTTACGTGTCTGCCGGCCTGCTCCCGGTTTAAACTTATGAAACGTGCAGACTGTGTTTTTATAGTCTGGCATTTGGTCCAGGCGGCGGCAGACAGCCAAGGTCTACAGTTCTTTCATAATCCAAACTTTGTCTCTGTTCAAATGCCTCTGTATGCCCTCTTAGCATTTTCCAAATTATTTGGAGAGCATAGGATTTAGAAGACGTCTCACAAATGCACATCATCCGTGCTTTTCAATTGTTTATGTTTGTGCTGTGATATGTATAATTTCAAAAGCAAATCTTTCAAAGTAAATGGTAGCACGCACAAACTTTCAAGCTGATGAAAAGTAACAATAGATCACTGTTCCAATTGCCTAATGTGACTTATGTAATATGTTTTGAGTTTACAGCTGCTACTGCCAGTCCATGTTCAGTTTTTACTTGGTTGAACCTTCACAGCTGCTGCTTGAACACATTTGAACGGATCGAGATGTTTTTTTCCCCAAGTTTTATTCATCCATCCTACACTCACAACTTCTGTATGTCCCCCCGCAGACTCAGAGGCTTAAAACACTGGCTTATTTGTTACTTTATTTCGTATTCTTTTATATTGTATTTTGCTGGCATTTGTTTTTGGTATTCTTTTGTAAAACTGCATTGTTGGTTAAGGGCTTGTAAGTAAGCATTTCACTGTAAGGTCTACACCTGTTGTATTCGGCGCATGTGACAAATACAATTTGATTTGATTTCAGACAGTGAGCAGCAACGTTCTTTTATCCAGGTTCCAAATGGAAAACAAATGCTGTGTGTGTGTCTCCTCCTCTCCTCTTTAATCTGCTTTCATGTACACCTCTAAGACATGTGATAAAGAGACAGGACAAGGACAGGCTGTGCTGCCCTAAACGTTCATTAAACACGTTGGTTGGCTCACTATTAAAAAGTAAAGGATTAACATCCCTGCAAGCCTGGAAGACCTCAAATAACCTCAGCTGTTGTTCACATCACAGACTAAACAGGCACACCTGTAGCCTAATACTGAACCCTTTGTTTGGACTAGCGCTGTTATTTAGCAACTAGCTGACTACATACGGTTGATGCTGTAGTGTAGTATGTAGGTGTTAGGGAAAACGGGATAGCAGCCTTGTGTAAATATTGAATGAAATGTCTGTCTAAAATGTGTTATTATTTGACTACTGTATGTGTTTTCCTATGTTCTCAGGATGTTTGCTCGCAGGAGAAAGCCTTCTTATTGGGACTACTCTGTCAACTGCACTGGAAATGAGGCCCACCTGTCGAGCTGCAAGCTCGGCCATGCCGTGGCAGCGAAGGCCAACAGCACCTGTGGAGGGGGCACGCCTGTGGTGGTCAGCTGTGTGCCAGGAAGAGCCTTCTCCCCAACCCCCATGACTGGCTTCAGGAAGGCTTTCAGACAGGAGGTAGGCACCACGGACTTACTAAACCTATGCATTCTGTCCATAGAAATAGAATCACTAGAGCAGATATAGCCAGACCTATTGAATTTAATGGGGAAGCCTGTTCTAGTGATTCTATTTCTAGGATTCTGTCACCTTCTTTGGAATTAGACTGATTTACAGTGCCTTTGGAAAGTACTCAGACCCCTTGACTTTTTCCACATTTTGTTACATTACAGCCTTATTCTAAAATGGATTAAATAAATAAAAATCCTCAGCAATCTACACCCCATTATTTTTTTATGCAAATTTATTACAACAAAAAAACAGAAACCTTTGCTATGAGACTCGAAATTGAGCTCAGGTGCATCCTGTTTCCATTGATCATCCTTGAGATGTTTCTACAACTTGATTGAGGTCCACCTGTGGTAAATTTAATGATTGGACATGATTTGGAAAGGCACACAGCTGTCTATATAAGGTCCCACAGTTGACAGTGCATGTCAGAGGAAATACCAAGCCATGAGGTCAAAGGAT
Organism: Coregonus lavaretus; assembly: GCF_964263955.1. Taxonomy (NCBI): domain Eukaryota; kingdom Metazoa; phylum Chordata; class Actinopteri; order Salmoniformes; family Salmonidae; genus Coregonus; species Coregonus lavaretus. Next base: position 33,326,341 of record NC_140004.1, on the reverse strand, counting down.
TGTCCGTAGAGCTCCGAGACAGGATTGTGTTGAGGCACAGATCTGGGGAAGGGAACAAAAACATTTCAGCAGCATTGAAGGTCCCCAAGAACACAGTGGCCTCCATTATTCTTAAATGGAAGAAGTTTGGAACCACCAAGACTCTTCCTAGAGCTGGCTGCCCGGCCAAACTGAGCAATCGGGGGAGAAGGGCTTTGGTCAGGGAGGTGACCAAACCTGATGGTCTCTCTGACAGAGCGCTAGAATTCCTCTGTGGAGATGGGAGAACCTTCCAGAAGGACAAACATCTCTGCAGCACTCCACCAATCAGGCTTTTATGGTAGAGTGGCCAAAAGGAAGCCACTCCTCAGTAAAAGGCACATGACAGCCCGCTTGGAGTTTGCCAAAAGGCACCTAAAGACTCTCAGACCATGATAAACAATATTCTCTGGTCTGATGAAACCAAGATTAAACTCTTTGGCCTGAAATGCCAAGCGTCACATCTGGAGGAAACCTGGCACCATCCCTACGGTGAAGCATGGTGGTGGCAGCATCATGCTGTGGGGGTATTTTTCAGCGGCAGGGACTGGGAGACTAGTCAGGATCGAGGCAAAGATGAATGGAGTAAAGTACAGAGCGATCCTTGATGAAAACCTGCTCGAGAGTGCTCTGGACCTCAGACTGGGGCAAAGGTTCACCTTCCAACAGGACAACGACCCTAAGCACACAGCCAAGACAACGCAGGAGTGGCTTCAGGACAAGTCTCTGAATGTCTTTGAGTGGCCCAGCCAGAGCCCGGACTTGAACCCGATCGAACATCTCTGGAGAGACCTGAAAATAGCTGTGCAGCAACGCTCCCCATCCAACCTGACAGATCTTGAGAGGATATGCAGAGAAGAATGGGAGAAACTCCCCAAATACAGGTGTGCCAAGCTTGTAGCGTCATACACAAGAAGACTCAAGGCTGTAATTGCTGACAAAGGTGCTTCAACAAAGTACTGAGTAAATGTGATATTTCATTTTTTTATGAAACAGCAAACAATTCTAAAAACCTGTTTTTTCTTTGTCATTATGGGGTATTGTGTGTAGATTGATGAGGGGGGAAAAAACAATTTAATACATTTTAGAATAAGGCTGTAATGTAACAAAATGTGGAAAGGCACTGTATGCTGTGCCACTGCTGGGTTATGGCAAATAAAACATAGGTACGGAAAATAGCTGTGGAATTTAACTACATATTGTCGAACTGAGTGGGTTATTTTATCTCTGATCTGATGAATCCTATGGGAGATTGATAGACAATGGGGTTTTCTGAGATGCATTACTGTTACTCTGACACTCAATGCTTTGTTAAACAAGTTTTGAATGTTTACTGTCAAGTGATTCATCATGGACTCAGGATCTGTGGGAAGGAGATATTTCATGCTCGTCCATGAAAACATCTTGTGGGAATCCACGCTAACAGACATTTTCTCTGGCTGTGATCTAACCCTCTCTCCCTCCTTTATTTCACCCTCTCTCTCCTCTATTTCACCCTCTCTCGCTCTCTCCTCTATTGCACCCTCTCTCTCCCCTATTTCTCTCTCTCTCCCCTCTATTTCACCCTCTCGCTCTCTCTCTCCCTCCTCTACTTCACCCCCTCTCTCTCCCCTATTTCTCTCTCTCTCTCCCCTCTATTTCACCCTCTCTCTCTCTCTCTCTCCCTCCTTTATTTCACCATCTCTCTCTCCTCTATTTCACCATCTCTCTCTCCTCTATTTCACCCCCGCTCTCTCCTCTTTCTCTCTCCTCTATTTTTCTATAGTGTAGGCCTGCCTGCCTCTGACAAGTTCCACATCTGTGTCTCTCTCTCTCCCCTATTTCTCTCTCTCTCTCCCCTCTATTTCACCCTCTCGCTCTCTCTCTCTCTCCCTCCTTTATTTCACCATCTCTCTCTCCTCTATTTCACCATCTCTCTCTCCTCTATTTCACCCCCGCTCTCTCCTCTTTCTCTCTCCTCTATTTTTCTATAGTGTAGGCCTGCCTGCCTCTGACAAGTTCCACATCTGTGTTTTGAGCCCTGGTCAAAAGTAGTGCACTATAATGGGAATAGGTTGCCATTTGGGATGCAAACCATTGTCCATTACACATCTTCAGCTCTCTCTCCCTCAGGGCTGTCCTGATCCACATTAAGTACATTTCACAACAACTTTACAAGCACACATTCCTGAACAGAATTTTTTTTATTCTTTATATACTGTAAAGTATTATAATACTGAACTAGTTTTTAGGCAGAAGCCTTGCGGCAGAAGAAGACTTTGCTGTGATGCCAGAGTTGTTTTGGCACTTCTAATATATACAGTAACAGGGCTAGCATTTGAGAATGCCATTCCTGTCCTTGCTTGGGTTCAAATTGTGTCATTCCCCTTTTCTAAAACCTCTTTCCCTCTTCAACTACCACAGTTTCACCTAAGAAATATTTAGCCGTCAAACAAATACTTACTTACACAAATACTTACTGCTTTTGGATATGTACACATTTTATGATATTTTTTAGATACCTATTTAGAAGATTCTTTCACTGGGAATAAACATAGGTTATAGTTTCCTTTTTTGGAATGGGAAAGGTGTTCGAATAACTCAGACTTACTCTGAATCTGATCTCTCTTTTGTTCCTGCAGCAACCATTGGTGCGTCTGCGAGGTGGGGCCATCGTAGGGGAAGGTCGTGTGGAGGTGCTGAAGAACGGCGAGTGGGGAACAATCTGTGATGATAACTGGAGCCTGCTGTCAGCCACGGTGGTGTGTCGAGAGCTGGGCTTCGGGAGTGCCAAGGAGGCCCTGTCTGGTGGTCGGCTTGGACAGGGTAGGGATTAGAACAACAACAGTGCCATTCACAACACTACATGGGCAGGCCAACATATTGGTCAGTCTCGCAGTTGACTTGGCTGAAGATGAAGTTGACTATTTGAATATTTAATCTATGTAGAAGGCCTTGGATAGATTAACAAGACACATATTTCTTATTACAGAAGTAATCAAAATCGGACTGACTGAGGTCAAGCAGTTTTTTCTGGTCTCTTCTTTTAGAGCAGTTGTATGAGAAATATTGGGTTTGTTTCACCATTATCAATCAACAGTCAATCAAGAAACATGGGCCTAACTGCACAAAGCCTGAGTACCAATATGAGATAACCACTTGAATTCCTGTAATACAAAGAAAAATGAACATGAACAGCTCGATTGTGTAGTGTAGAGCTACATCTGCTCACCAAATGTTACAAAGGGAACATGTCCAAAATATCTCATAGTCTGTAATACTATCCCTTCTTTGCGGATCCTTTAAGCCCCACACTAATTCACCTTGACTTGAACAATAGGAACTCCCCTGGAGGACCAGACCTGGCTGGGTTATTGAAATGTAATATATTCATAAAGCTTCACAGAGTAGGAGTGCTGATCTAGGATCAGTTTGGCCTTTTAGATCATAATGACTAAGATAACATGGAAAAGGGGGACCTGTTCCTAGATCAGCATTCCTACTCTGACGCTTTCTGAATAAAGGCCCAGAGTCACAGTGAGACGAACGATGCAAGCCCATACTTGCTATATTCCAGTACTGTAACTGAAAGGCTGTAGTGGAGAGAAATACTATACTTAAAGAGTACATAATGTATCAACTCCCTTATCAGTTTGGAAGGCTTCGCCTTCCCCTTGAGGGACATGGGCCCTGCCCAAAAGAGGACCTGCACCTTATTGACCAGTTTCCCTAATTATGGGGTTCATTCCTATAAGTTCTGGTTTATGGGTGTGACTGTAAAATGTCCTCTCACTCAGTGTTACCTGCGGGGATATTGGTTACCATGGTGTTTCTTCTTTTACTGCAGAGCCAAATGGAGGGTTTAACCCCCCCCCCCCCCCCCCCCCGCCACGCCACGCCACCCCCCATCCCCCTCCGTATATGTATAATTGACTCACATCTAGTCAAAACTAGGAATTGCACACTGCTGTTTTCCGAATAGGTACAGCTATTAATCGTTTCATCTGCAAGCTAGTCCACCCAGGCGTGAGACTGAAAAGGAGTAGTAAATTCCAGAATAATGGCACATTATGGAACATGGAAACAGCAGACAGTGGCTGTCTCAAATGGCACCCTATTACGTACATAGTGCACTACTTTTGACCAGAGCCTGTGTGTCTGGTCAAAAGTAGTGCTCTATATAGGGTGCCTTTTGGGACGCAATGAGTGGGAATTCTGGACTGGTTGTTCCTTTTGGAAAAATCCTCATTTTCCCACATGATTTACTGTCAAGGAGAAAATAACACTGTCCCTGTAACTAAGGCTTACAGGAAAATAAGGCACAAAAGGACACAGATCAGATAGAACTTCTATCATGGAACACAGAAACATAATGTAACGAGGTTGTGAACTGACACACCGAATCTCTGACTTAGGTTCGCTTCGGTTCCATTTATTCCCTATTAACATGCTCCATTATGAATCAGACAGACAAATGTAAATAGACAGAATGTAATAAATGTGTTGTAAATGCAACCTAACCCTACTCTTCCCAGCTCTTACCAATATTCTTCCTCTGTTCGTGTTTCCCAGGTATGGGCCCAGTTCATATGAATGAGGTGAAGTGCTCTGGGTTTGAGAAGTCCATCACAGAGTGCTTCTTCAACAAGGAGTCTTTGGGCTGTAGCCATGAGGAAGATGCAGCCATCACGTGTAATGTTCCAGCCATGGGCTTCCAGGAGAGGGTGAGGGCTCAACTTGATAAACCATAAACCATCAACTATAAACATACCTTCTTCTTCATCTCAAGGTCATCCGTTGATGAATAATGATGTAGAATCCTATAGTATTCCTATTGCTATCTGTGTGATAGTAGCTAAAGATCTCTCCCGTGGTGTGTCTGTCTCTGTGCAGCTGCGTCTGAGTGGGGGGCGTAACCCGTATGAGGGGCGCGTGGAGGCGCTGGTGGAGAGGAACGGCTCCTTGGTGTGGGGCACGGTGTGCAGTGATGGCTGGGGAACCATGGAGGCCATGGTGGTGTGCAGACAGCTGGGCCTGGGCTTCGCCAGTAATGCCTTCCAGGTGAGAAACATTTATTTTATTTAACCTTTATTTATACAGGTAAGTCAATTAAGAACAAATTCATATTTTGACGACTTGTCCAAACATGCAACAGGTCTCTCAGCAGCATTACAGTACAGTTACACATTCATATTTAATTAATGGATGGAAGAGGAGGCCTCTCTCTTACGTGTATGGTCTACAGACATACAGGTTGTAGCAGGCAAAACAATGACTGCTGTTTACAGTGCGTAAAAGTTTGGGCCCTAAAGGAAAAAAGGTTTCTGTGTTTCTATCCTATTCTAGACTGACGTAACAGAGGTGGAAGTGGTAATTCAGGGTTGAAGTATCATGGAGTGTTACAGGCAGAGGGTAGATAAGATTACTGTTCTTAGAAGGGTTAGTTACAGAGCTGTGTGTCAAAATAAGATCACACAACTACCGACCAGACACAGAATCAAATAAAAATCTGCTTTGATTAAGTGCAAAACGTTCCCGTGTTGTTCGTTATAGTCTGGTGTAATAAGAGGAATCATTGATCCTTTAATGATGTTCCTTAGCGCCTTGATGTTTTATTGACACCTCCAACCTCACAAACTGTACTGACTGCTCTGAGCAGAGTCACATCAGACTGGGAAGATCTTGAAATGTGGGTCTTCACTCTGTGAAAAGTGTTTTTTTAGTAGTTTGGTAGGTATTCGATTTTGGAATTTAAAAAATTCTGTGTACCAACAACTATAATCGTCAAGGAGGTAATATTGATGAATGTTGTGAGTCTAAACTTTTCCCTGGTCTTTTTGACATCACTGCCATTCCAAATTAGAGCTTTCCCAAATTAGGGCCTTCAGTCAGTGTAAATCTAAGTGTGTTTGTGTGTCTGTAGTTGCCAGGGGTGACAAATACAGTACCTCCTCTGGTGATGTAGGACTGTAAACTCTTAACTGTTTGCACCTGCAAAGCAGTAAGGAGACCTTCCTGTCAGACAGAACAGTATTTGTTGTATCAAATGGATTTTACAAGACTGTTTGATAACAGTAATAGTGGGTTTTGAAAATATCTGTTAACCTTGGAATAGTAGACATGATGTTGCTTGTAGACCAGAGATTTATGAGTGGAAATTGCAATGTAGGGATAATGTGTTATTGTAGGCTATCTGGTTTACCTTGAGGCAGAGGAATGACTACTGTCACTCCTGAATAACAACATAATAAAACAGCTTAATATGAATACATTTAAAGCTGATCTATTTCATATTCTGTAGCTTGTTTAATATTTGTGATGGTTACGCTACAGGGATATCTGAGGGCAGGGGCGTCATGCACCCAGAATTTAGCATTTTTCAAACACCTGAAACAGCTTTATCCTGCACTTTAGAGCTATAATCATTATGCTTAATTCCATATGTATATTTTTCTGCATATCTAAGAATACCTCTTGAGCTGTTTGTATCCTCCTGACTGGTGTTTTTTTAAATTATTATTAAAGAAACCATATATGATTCTATGCCTCTGGGAAAAAGATTGAAAGGAATGTGAGTCTTATTCAGAACATTTAGTTATTGCTTGCTTTTCTAAAGTCTACCAACCTTGTCAGCAGGCATGGCAGCTAAGATAGTTAGACAAGCTAGCTACTCAACTTGATGATAGTCTGAAATGGCTTCTTGGTAGCTAGTTATGAGGTAGGAGTGTCAATAGTGACACTACTAATAGTGACATTACTACCCCATTGGGAACCTACCTATACAAGGGTTTTTCTTTATTTGTACTATTATTTACATTGTAGAATAATAGTGAAGACATCAAAACTATGAAATAACACATATGGAATCATGTAGTAACCAAACAAGTGTTAAATCAATCAAAATATATTTTATATTTGAGATTCTTCAAATAGCCACCCTTTGCCTTGATGACAGCTTTGCACACTCTTGATGACGCTTTGCACACTCAACCAGCATCATGAGGTAGTCACCTGGAATACATTTCAATTAACAGGTGTGCCTTATTTGTGGAATTTCTTTATGGAATTTCTTTCCTTCTTAATGCGTTTGAGCCAATCAGTTGTGTTGTGACAAATAAGGGGGCGTATACAGAAGATAGCCCTATTTGGTAAAAGACCAAGTCCATATTATGGCAAGAACAGCTCAAATAAGGAAAGAGAAACAACAGTCCATCATTACTTTAAGACATGAAGGTCAGTCAATACTGAACATTTCAATAACTTTTAACATTTCTTCAAGTGCAGTCGCAAAAGGGTAGGTAACAACACATCTGCCACGCTAATCCTCAACACGGGGGCCCCTCAGGGGAGCGTGCTCAGTCCCCTCCTGTACTTCCTGTTCACCCATGACTGCATGGCCAGGCACGACTCCAACACCATCATTAAGTTTGCTGACGACACAACAGTGGTAGGCCTGATCACCGACAACGATGAGACAGCCTATAGGGAGGAGGTCCGAGACCTGGCCGTGTGGTGGCAGGATAACAACCTCTCCCTCAACGTGATCAAGACAAAGGAATTGATTGTGGACTACAGGAAAAAAAAGAGGACTGAGCATGCCCCCATTCTCATCGACGGGGCTGTAGTGGAACAGGTTGAGAGCTTCAAGTTCCTTGGTGTCCACATCACCAACAAACTATCATGGTCCAAACACACCAAAACAGTCGTGAAGAGGGCATGACAAAGCCTATTCCCCCTCAGGAGACTCAAAAGATTTGGCATGGGTCCTCAGATCCTCAACAAGTTATACAGCTGCACCATCGAGAGCATCCTGACTGCTTGCATCACCGCCTGGTATGGCAACTGCTCGGCCTCCGACCGCAAGGTACTACAGAGGGTAGTGCGTACGGCCCAGTACATCACTGGTGCCAAGCTTCCTGCAATCCAGGACCTCTATACCAGACGGTGTCAGAGGAAGGCCCTCAAAATTGTCAAAGACTCCAGCCACCCTAGTCATAGACTGTTCTCTCTGCTATCGCACGGCAAGCGGTACCGGAGCGCCAAGTCTAGGTCCAAAAGGCTTCTCAACAGCTTCTACCCCCAAGCCATAAGACTCCTGAACAGCTAATCATGGCTACCCGGACTATTTGCACTGCCCCCCCACCCCCCTCTTTTACGCTGCTGCTACTCTGTCTATTATTTATGCATAGTCACTTTAACTCTACCCACATGTACATATTACCTCAATTACCTCGACTAGCCGGTGCCCCCGCACATTGACTCTGCACCGGTACCCCCCTTTATATAGCCTCCCTACTGTTATTTTATTTTACTGCTGCTCTTTAGTTGTTTGCTTTTATTATTTTTTACTTAACACTTTTTTTATTTTAAATTCTTTAAAAATTGCATTGTTGGTTAAGGGCTTGTAAGTAAACATTTCACTGTAATGTCTACACCAGTTGTATTCGGCGCATGTTTAAAATAAAATTTGATTTGATTTGAAAAACCATCACTAACGGGCTCTCATCAGGACCGCCACAGGAATGGAAGACCCAGAGTTACCTCTGCTGCAGAGGATAAGTTAATTAGAGTTACCAGCCTCAGAAATTGCAGCCCAAATAGATGCTTCACAGAGTTCAAGTCACAGACACATCGCAACATCAGCTGCTCAGAGGGGACTGTGTTAATCAGGCCTACATGGTTGAATTTCTGCAAAGAAACCACTACTAAAGGACACCAATAATAAGAAGAGACCTGCTTGGGCCAAGAAACACAAGCAATGGACATTAGACCGGTGGAAATTTGTCCTTAGATCTGGAGTACAAATTTGAGATTTTTGGTTCAAACCGCCGTGTCTTTGTGAGACGCGGTGTTGGTGAACAGATGATCTCCGCATGTGTAGTTCCCACCGTAAAGCATGGCGGAGGAGGTGTTATGGTGTGGGGGTGCTTTGCTGGTGACACTGTCTGTGATTTATTTAGAATTCAAGGCACACTTAACCAGCATGGCTACCACAGCATTCTGCTGCGATACGCCATCACATCTGATTTGGGCTTAGTGGGACTCTCATTTGTTTTTCAACAGGACAATGACCCAACACACCTCCAGGCTATGTAAGGGCTATTTGACCAAGAAGGAGAGTGATGGAGTGCTGCATCAGATGACCTGGCCTCCACAATCCCCCGACCTCAACCCAATTGAGATGGTTTGGGATGAATCGGACAGCAGAGTGAAGGAAAAACAGCCAACAAGTGCTCAGCATATGTGGGAACTCCTTCAAGACTGTTGGAAAAGCATTCCAGGTGAAGCTAGTTGAGAGAATGCCAAGAGTGTGCAAAGCTGTCATCAAGGCAAAGGGTGGCTATTTGAAGAATCTCAAATATAAAATATATTTTGATATGTTTAACACTTCCTTGGTTACTACATGATTCCATATGTGTTATTTCATAGTTGTGATGTCTTCACTATTATTCTACAATGTAGAAAATAGTAAAACTAAAGAAAAACCCTTGAATGAGTAGGTGTGTCCAAACTTTTGACTGGTACTGTCTATATACAGTGCCTTGCAAAAGTATTCATCCCCCTTGGCGTTTTTCGTATTTTGTAGCATTACAATCTGTAATTTAAAAGGATTTTTATTTGGATTTCATGTAATGGACATACACAAAATAGTCAAAATTGGTGAAGTGAAATGAAAAAAATAACTTGTTTCAAAAAATGCTAAAAAATAAATAACGGAAAAGTGGTGCGTGCATATGTATTCACCCCTTTGCTCTGAATCCCCTAAATAAGATCTGGTGCAACCAATTACCTTCAGAAGTCACATAATTAGTTAAATAAAGTCCACTTGTGTGCAATCTAAGTGTCACATGAACTGTCACATGATCTCAGTATATATACACCTGTTCTGAAAGGCCCCAGAGTCTGCAACACCACTAAGCAAGGGGCACCACCAAGCAAGCGGCACCATGTAGACCAATGAGCTCTCCAAACAGGTCAGGGACAAAGTTGTGGAGAAGTACAGGTCAGGGTTGGGTTCTAAAAAAAATCTGAAACGTTGAACATCCCATGGAGCACCATTAAATCCATTATAAAAAAATTGAAAGAATATGGCACAAACCTGCCAAGAGAGGGCCGCCCACCAAAACTCACGGATCAGGCAAGGAGGGCATTAATCAGAGAGGCAACAAAGAGACCAAAGATAACCCTGAAGGAGCTGCAAAGCTCCACAGTGGAGATTGGAGTATCTGTCCATAGGACCACTTTAAGCCGTACACTCCACAGAGCTTGGCTTTATGGAAGAGTGGCCAGAAAAAAGCCATTGCTTAAAGAAAAAAATAAGCAAACACGTTTGGTGTACACCAAAAGGCATGTGGGAGACTCCCCAAACATATGGAAGAAGGTACACTGGTCAGATGAGACTAAAATTGAGCTTTTTGGCCATCAAGGAAAACGCTATGTCTGGCGCAAACCCAACACCTCTCATCACCCCGAGAACACCATCGGCAGGGAATGGGAAACTGGTCAGAATTGAAGGAATGATGGATGGCGCTAAATACAGGGAAATTCTAGAGGGAAACCTGTTTCAGTCTTCCAGAGATTTGAGACTGGAACAGAGGTTCACCTTCCAGCGGGACAATGACCCTAAGCATACTGCTAAAGCAACACTCGAGTGGTTTAAGGGGAAACATTTCAATGTCTTGGAATGGCCTAGTCAAAGCCCAGACCTCAATCCAATTGAGAATCTGTGGTATGACTTAAAGATTGCTGTACACCAGCGGAACCCATCCAACTTGAAGGAGCTGGAGCAGTTTTGCCTTGAAGAATGGGCAAAAATCCCAGGGGCTAGATGTGCCAAGCTTATAGAGACATACCCCAAGAGACTTGCAGCTGTAATTGCTGCAAAAGGTGGCTCTAAAAGTATTGAGTTTGGGGGGGTGAATAGTTATGCACGCTCAAGTTGTATGTTTTTTTTTGTTTGTTTCACAATAAAACATATTTTGCATCTTCAAAGTGGTAGATTTGTTGTGTAAATCAAATGACACAACCCCCCTAAAAATCCATTTTAATTCCAGGTTGTAAGGCAACAAAATAGGAAAAATGCCAAGGGGGGTGAATACTTTCGCAAGCCACTGTGTGTGTGTGTATGTGTGTGTGTGTGTGTGTGTGTTACTGAACAAAAATATACACTGAAAAACTATATAAATGCAACATACAGCAATTTCAAATATTTTACTGATTTACAGTTCATATAAGGAAATCTAGTCAATTTAAATAAATTCATTAGGCCCTAATCTATTGATTTTACATGACTGGGAATACAGATATGCGTCTGTTGGTCACAGATACCTTTAAAAATATGGGCCTCACAATGGGCCTCAGGATCTCGTCACAGTATCTCTGTGCATTAAAATTGCCGTAGATTAAAATGCAATTGTGTTCGTTGTCCGTAGCTTATGCCTGCCCATACCATAACCCCACCGCCACCATGGGGCACTCTGTTCACAACGTTGACATCAGTAAACCGCTCACCCACATGACGCCATACACGTGGTCTGCGGTTGTGAAGCCGATTAGACGTACTGCCAAATTCTCTGAAACGACATTGGAGGCGGTTTATGGTAGAGAAATGAACATTCAATTATCTGGCAACAGCTCTGGTGGACATTCCTGCAGTCAACATGCCAATTGCACGCTCCTTCGAAACTTGAGACATCTGTGGCATTGTGTTGTGTGACAAAACTGCACATTTTAGAGTGGTCTTTTATTGTCCCCAGCACAAGGTGCACCTGTGTAATGACATGCTGTTTAATCAGCTTCTTGATATGCCACACCTGTCAGGTGGATGGATTATCTTGGCAAAGGAGAAATGCTCACTAACAGGGATGTAAACAAATTTGTGCACAAAATTTGAGAGAAATAATATTTTTGTGCATATGTATATTTTCTGTTCAGTGTATAAGGGATCATAGCTTTCACCTGGATTCACCTGGTCAGTCTATGTCATGGAAAGAGCAGGTGTCCTTAATGTTTTGTACACTCAGTGTATATATAAATAAATAAACAGTAGAAATTAAACTGGACAAATCTGTGCCCACGATGGGCATGACGCCTCTGTCTGAGGGACAAAAGCAAGTAATAGTGACACTACTAAATACAGCTAGAGATAATGAACATGCTGCCCCATCAATCTACACACAATACCCAATAATGACAAAGCAAAAAAAACGTATTTTTTTGAAGATTTTGCACACAAAAAAAAAAAAAAAACATTTACATAAGCATTCAGAGCCTTTACTCATTACTTTGTTTGTTGAAGCACCTTTGGCAGTGATTACAGCCTTGAGTCTTCTTGGGTATGACGCTACAGGCTTGGCACACCTGTATTTGGGGAGTTTCTCCCATTCTTCTCTGCAGATCCTCTCGAGCTCTGTCAGGTTGGATGGGGAGCTTCGCTGCACAACTATTTTCAGGTCTCTCCAGTGATGTTCGATCGGGTTCAAGTCCGGGCTCTGGCAGGGCCACTCAAGGACATTCAGAGACTTGTCCCGAAGCCACTCCTGGGTTGTCTTGGCTGTGTGCTTAGGGTCGTTGTCCTGTTGGAAGGTGAACCTTTGCCCCAGTCTGAGGTCCTGAGCGCTCTCGAGCAGGTTTTCATCAAGGATCTCTCTGTACTTTACTCCGTTCATCTTTGCCTGATCTTTGCCTCCGCTGAAAAACATCCCCACAGCATGATGTTCACCGTAGGGATGGTGCCAGGTTTCTTCCAGACGTAACGCTCAGCATTCAGGCCAAAGAGTTCAATCTTGGTTTCATCAGACCAGAGAATCTTGGTCTGAGAGTCCTTTAGTTGCCTTTTGACAAACTCCAAGCGGGCTGTCATGTGCATTTTACTGAGGAATGGCTTTTGTCTGGCCACTCTACCATGAAGGCTTGACTGGTGCAGTGCTGCAGAGATGGTTGTCCTTCTGGAAGGTTGGTTTGGTACCCTTCCCCAGATCTGTTCCTCGACACAATCCTGTCTCGGAGCTCTACGGACAATTCCTTCAACCTCATGTCTTGGTTTTTGCTCTGACATGCACTATCAACTGTGGGACCTTATATAGACAGGTGTGTGCCTTTCCAAATCATGTCCAATCAATTGAATTTACCACAGGTGGACTCCAATCAAGTTGTAGAAACATCTCAAGGATGATCAATGGAAACAGGATGCACCTGAGCTTAATTTCGAGTCTCACAGCAAAGGGTCTGAATACTTATGTAAATAAGGTATTTCTGTTTTTTATTTTTGTATGGCGTCATGTGGGTATTTCTGTTTAAATTTTTTTATACATTTGCAAAAAAAAACAAAAAAACTGTTTTCACTTTCATTATGTGGTATTGTGTGTAGATTAATGAGAAAAACATATAATTTAATTAATTTTACAATAAGGCTGTAACGTATTAAAATGTGGAAAAAGTCAATGGGTCTGAATACTTTTCAAATGCACTATATTATAATAATAAAATATAATAATATAATAGCATAGCAAACACATAACCTAGGACAAATTCAGCAAATGCTCTGTCTGATAAAACCCATCCCTGACCTCTGTCATGTTGTGTCCCTGTCCTGTAGGAGACGTGGTACTGGCCAGGAGAGGTGAGTGCTGACCATGTGGTGATGAGTGGGGTGAGATGTTCTGGCACGGAGATGTCCTTATCCCACTGCCTGCACCACGGAGCTCACCTCAGCTGTCCTAAAGGAGGAGGACGCAACGCTGCCGGAGTCTCCTGCTCAGAGAGTAAGGGCCTTTTTACGCTAACAAAATAAGTGAAGTAACATCTACCTTTCTTCAACATCAGATTTGCTACTTTTCTGTTTACACCATCTTTATAATTAGCTTTGGATGTGGTGTGGCCAAAACCTCATTCATGCTGCGTAAGAGCACTCCTATTGCCTTTCCCTCACAGTAGTCTACCAGTTCTAGATGCCTTGCAGCTTTCCCTCATAATAGCCTACCAGTCCTAGATGCCATGCAGCTTTCCCTAACAGTAGTCTACCAGTACAAGATGCCATGCAGCTCTCCCTCACAGTAGTCTACCAGTTCTAGATGCCATGCAGCTTTCCCTCACAGTAGTCTACCAGTTCTAGATGCCTTGCAGCTTTCCCTCATAATAGCCTACCAGTCCTAGATGCCATGCAGCTTTCCCTAACAGTAGTCTACCAGTACTAGATGCCATGCAGCTTTCCCTCACAGTAGTCTACCAGTACTAGATGCCATGCAGCGTTCCCTAACAGTAGTCTACCAGTTCTAGATGCCTTGCAGCTTTCCCTCATAAGTCCACCAGTCCTAGATGCCATGCAGCTTTCCCTAACAGTAGTCTACTTGTCCTAGATGCCATGCAGCTTTCCCTCACAGTAGTCTACCAGTCCTAGATGCCATGCAGCTTTCCCTAACAGTAGTCTACCAGTTCTAGATGCCTTGCACCTTTCCCTAACAGTAGTCTACCAGTTCTAGATGCCTTGCAGCTTTCCCTCATAAATCTACCAGTCGAAGACGCCATGCAGCTTTCCCTAACAGTAGTCTACCAGTTCTAGATGCCATGCAGCTTTCCCTCACAGTAGTCTACCAGTACTAGATGCCATGCAGCTTTCCCTAACAGTAGTCTACCAGTTCAGGATGCCATGCAGCTTTCCCTCACAGTAGTCTACCAGTCCTAGATGCCATGCAGCTTTCCCTAACAGTAGTCTACCAGTTCTAGATGCCTTGCAGCTTTCCCTCATAAGTCTACCAGTCCTAGATGCCATGCAGCTTTCTCTAACAGTAGTCTACCAGTTATAGATGCCATGCAGCTTTCTCTAACAGTAGTCTACCAGTTCTAGATGCCATGCAGCTTTCCCTAACAGTAGTCTACCAGTTCTAGATGCCTTGCAGCTTTCCCTCATAAGTCTACCAGTCCTAGATGCCATGCAGCTTTCCCTAACAGTAGTCTACCAGTCCTAGATGCCTTGCAGCTTTCCCTCACAGTAGTCTACCAGTTCTAGATGCCATGCAGCTTTCCCTAACAGTAGTCTACCTGTTCTAGATGCCATGCAGCTTTCCCTCACAGTAGTCTACCAGTTCTAAATGCCATGCAGCTTTCCCTAACAGTAGTCTACCAGTTCTAGATGCCATGCAGCTTTCCCTAACAGTAGTCTACCTGTTCTAGATGCCATGCAGCTTTCCCTCACAGTAGTCTACCAGTTCTAAATGCCATGCAGCTTTCCCTAACAGTAGTCTACCAGTTCTAGATGCCATGCAGCTTTCCCTAACAGTAGTCTACCAGTTCTAGATGCCTTGAAGCTTTCCCTCATAATAGTCTACCAGCTCTAGATGACTTGCAGCTTTCCCTAACAGTAGTCTACCAGTACTAGATGCCATGCAGCTTTCCCTAACAGCAGTCTACCAGTCCTAGATGCCATGCAACATGCTCTGACATGCACTGTCAACTGTGGGACCTTATATAGACAGGTGTGTGCCTTTCCAAATCATGTCCAATCAATTGAATTTACCACAGGTGGACTCCAATCAAGTTGTAGAAACATCTCAAGGATGATCAATGGAAACAGCAGCTTTCCCTAACAGTAGTCTACCAGTTCTAGATGCCTTGCAGCTTTCCCTCATAAGTCTACCAGTCCTAGATGCCATGCAGCTTTCCCTAACAGTAGTCTACCTGTTCTAGATGCCATGCAGCTTTCCCTCACAGTAGTCTACCAGTTCTAGATGCCTTGCAGCTTTCCCTAACAGTAGTCTACCAGTACTAGATGCCATGCAGCTTTCCCTAACAGCAGTCTACCAGTCCTAGATGCCATGCAACTTTCCCTAACGGTAGTCTACCAGTTCTAGATACCATGCAGCTTTCCCTAACAGTAGTCTACCAGTACTAGATGCCATGCAGCTTTCCCTAACAGTAGTCTACCAGTACTAGATACCATGCAGCTTTCCCTCATAATAGTCTACCAGTACTAGATGCCATGCAGCTTTCCCTCACAGTAGTCTACCAGTTCTAGATGCCATGCAGCTTTCCCTCACAGTAGTCTACCAGTACTAGATGCCATGCAGCTTTCCCTAAAAAAGTCTACCAGTCTTAGATGCCATGCATCTTTCCCTAACAGTAGTCTACCAGTACTAGATGCCTTGCATTGATTGCTGATAATAATGGTTGAACACCAAAACATGTATTTGTCTGTCCTGGCCTCTTATAACATAATAACTATTATAAGCATCCTTCAATCTCATTCTTGAGTGCAGACCTGTAACATTGTAATGATGAAGTATGCTCACATTTTTAACCACTCTCTCTTTCCCTCTTCCCTCATTGCTTTCTCCCTCAGCGGCCCCTGACCTGGTCCTGAACCCCCAGGTAGTGGAGCAGACCACCTATATGGAAGACAGGCCCATGTTCATGCTGCAGTGTGCTTATGAAGAGAACTGCCTATCCACCACCTCCAGCAAGACCCCTGCCAACTCCTACCGCCGCCTACTGCGCTTCTCCTCCCAGATCCACAACAATGGACAGTCAGACTTCAGACCCAAGGCTGGACGCCACTCCTGGGTGTGGCATGACTGCCATAGGCAAGTAGCTCCATGACTCTTCTTGTTTGTTTGTGAAATTGAAAGATATGCCTTGTTTATTCTTTGTTTAATATGGTGATAGACACTCAGTGGCCATGGACTCATGCTGCTTACACCAAATTCTGACTCAACAGGAACCGCGATTCGTCAGACCAGGCAATTTTTTTCCACTCACCAATTGTCAAGTGTTGGTGATCACTTGCCAACTGGAGACGCTTCTTGTTTTTAGCCAGTGTGGTCATCAGCTTTAATAGCCCATCCGTGACAAGCATCGACAGGTTGTGCGTTCCGAGATGCCGTTCTGCACACCACTGTTGTACTGCGCTGTTATTTGTCTGTTTGCGGCCCACCTGTTAGCTTGCACGATTGTTGCCATTCTCCCTCGACCTCTCTCATGCAACGAGCTGTTTTCGCCCACAGGACTGCCGCTGACTGGATGTTTTTTGTTTGTTGCACCATTCGCGGTAAACCCTAGACACTGTCGTGCATGAAAAGCCTAGGAGGGCGGCCGTTTCTGAGATACTGGATCTGGCGCGCCTGGCACCGATGATCATACCACTCTCAAAGTCACTTAGGTCACTCGTTTTGCCCGTTCAATCAAACAGTAACAGAATGCCTGTCTGCCTGCTTTATAAATTAAGCCACGGCCACATGACTCACTGTCTGTAAGAGCGATCCATTTTCGTGAACGGGGTGGTGAACCTAATAAACTGGCCACTGAGTGTATTTTACCTCATAGTTGTGTGGGTCACCAGGACTACCTATTTTAGCGCTGTTATGAAGTAACAATCAGAAGACGCGCATGGTCCGTTGGTTTTTTATAAGAGACAGACATTAAGGGAACGTTATACTGAACTCCCTAGATAACTCGGTTCTTGAGCCATTTTCCATTTCTATACGTTCTCTGCCCTGTAATTGACCACGGACTGAAACGTCTCAGATGCTTTCTGTCAAGGCATTGGGTGAACTGTGCAATGTTGGCAGCTTCACACAGTCACCAGCTCTACACAAATAAAACCCTCAGTGCCTGTGGGATTATGCATATAATCTGAATCGCTAAACATATACAATTTTGAAAGCAAATGTTTATTTTGGGTTTCTTTGTGTCTGCCTTGGTGCCATGTGTTTCAACAGTCTCTCTAGCTCTTGTATAAAAACATATCTGCTTCAGAGAGTAAATAATAGACTCTACAGTAGATGGCAGGTCTATTTATAAATGAAGTGTCTCTCTTTCTCTCTGTGCCCAGGCACTACCACAGCATGGAGGTATTCACCCACTATGACCTGCTCAGCCTCAATGGCACCAAGGTGGCAGAGGGACACAAGGCCAGCTTCTGTCTGGAAGACACTGACTGTGAAGAGGGTAAGAGCCTAGAGAAACAAAGGCTGTGTCCCAAATGGCACCCTATCCCTTACATAGTGCACTACTTTTGACCAGAGCCCCATAAGACCCTGGTCAAAAGTAGTCCACTATATAATGAATAGGGTGCCATTTGGGACACAGACAGACTAGCTACGTATATTATATTGTCTACCTAGTGTTCCTCACTCCTTGCAGAATGTAATACAGCCTGATCAATAGCCCAACTTGCTCTTTCACTCACAAAAAACTGCATGCCAATGCATGTACTCACATGATTGTCTTTGATTTATGGTCATCTTGACAGGTATTGAGAAAAGATACGAGTGTGCCAACTTTGGAGAGCAAGGCATCACTGTTGGCTGCTGGGATATATACAGGCATGATATTGACTGCCAGTGGATTGACATCACAGACATCAAGCCCGGAGATTACATATTCCAGGTAAGTTACTTTTCTGGTTACGTAAGGTCTTTCCAGTGAAGGTGTGCATCCCAAATGGCACCCTATTCCCTATATATCCCAGGGCCTATAAGGCTCTGGTCAAAAGTAGTGCCATTAGGGATGCAACCAAGGTCATTCCTCTACACTATTATCCAATGTTATCGATTGAGGTATGATGAAGTGAATGAATGAATGAAATTATTGGACAAATGTCAAATACATATAGAGTTTTCTCATTCAACTGAGCAAAAAATACAACCCTAACCCTAACTATGATTATCAATGTTAATTTTCATTCTTTGTGTTGGATAATGATTCACAGCATTTTGCTCTCTCCAACAGGTTGTTATTAACCCTAACTATGAGGTGCCTGAGTCGGACTACTCCAACAACTTCATGAAGTGCAGATGTAGATACGACGGCCACCGTATATGGATGTACAGCTGTCATAATGGTAAGACAATGGTGTGCCAACAATTTGTGTGACTGTTTTACCTCAGAAATTCTGTGTTACTGCATTGTTCCGCAACCCTACTTGACTTAAAGGACATTTTTTTTATTTTTTATTTCACCTTTATTTAACCAGGTAAACCAGTTGAGAACAAGTTCTCATTTACAACTGCGACCTGGCCAAGATAAAGCAAAGCAGTGCGATAAAAAAACAACAACACAGAGTTACATATGGGGTAAAACAAAACAAAGTCAAAAATACAACAGAAATACATATATATACAGTGTGTGCAAATTTAGCAAGTTATGGAGGTAAGGCAATAAAATAGGCTATAGTGCAAAATAATTACAATTTAGTATTAACACTGGAATGATGTGCAAGAGATGATGTGCAAATAGAGATACTGGGGTACAAATGAGCAAAATAAATAACAATATAGGGATGAGGTAGTTGGGCGGGCTAATTTCAGATGGGCTGTGTACAGGTGCAGTGATCGGTAAGGTGCTCTGACAACTGATGCTTAAAGTTAGTGAGGGAGATAAGTGTCTCCAGCTTCAGAGATTTTTGCAATTTGTTCCAGTCATTGGCAGCAGAGAACTGGAAGGAATTGCGGCCAAAGGAGGTGTTGGCTTTGGGGATGACCAGTGAGATATACCCGCTGGAGCGCAGACTACGGGTGGGTGTTGCTATGGTGACCAATGAGCTAAGATAAGGCGGGGATTTGCCTAGCAGTGATTTATAGATGGCCTGGAGCCAGTGGGTTTGGCGACGAATATGTAGTGAGGACCAGCCAACAAGAGCGTACAGGTCACAGTGGTGGGTATTATATGGGGCTTTGGAGACAAAACGTATGGCACTGTGATAGACAACATCCAATTTGCTGAGTAGAGTGTTGGAGGCTATTTTGTAAATGACATCGCCGAAGTCAAGGATCGGTAGGATAGTCAGTTTTACGAGGGCATGTTTGGCAGCATGAGTGAAGGAGGCTTTGTTGCGAAATAGGAAACCGATTCTAGATTTAACTTTGGATTGGAGATTCTTAATGTGAGTCTGGAAGGAGAGTTTACAGTCTAACCAGACACCTAGATATTTGTAGTTGTCCACATACTCTAGGTCAGACCCGTCTAGAGTAGTGATTCTAGTCGGGTGGGCGGGTGCAAGCAGCGTTCGGTTGAAGAGCATGCATTTAGTTTTACTAGTGTTTAAGAGCAGTTGGAGGCTACTGAAGGAGTGTTGTATGGAATTGAAGCTCGTTTGGAGGTTTGTTAACACAGTGTCCAATGAAGGGCCAGATGTATACAAAATGGTGTCGTCTGCGTAGAGGTGGATCTGAGAGTCACCAGCAGCAAGAGCGACGTCATTGATATACACAGAGAAAAGAGTTGGCCCAAGAATTGAACCCTGTGGCACCCCCATAGAGACTGCCATAGGTCCAGACAACAGGCCCTCCGATTTGACACATTGAACTCTATCTGAGAAGTAGTTGGTGAACCAGGCGAGGCAGTCATTTGAGAAACCAAGGCTATTTAGTCTGCCAATAAGAATGCGGTGGTTGACAGAGTCGAAAGCCTTGGCCAGGTCAATGAAAACGGCTGCACAGTACTGTCTATTATCGATCGCGGTTATAATATCGTTTAGGACCTTGAGCGTGGCTGAAGTGCACCCATGACCAGCTCGGAAACCGGATTGCATAGCGGAGAAGGTACGGTGGGATTCGAAATGGTCGGTGATCTGTTTGTTGACTTGGCTTTCAAAAACTTTTGAAAGGCAGGGCAGGATGGATATGGGTCTGTAACAGTTTGGATCTAGAGTGTCACCCCCTTTGAAGAGGGGGATGACCGCGGCAGCTTTCCAATCTCTGGGGATCTCAGACGTTACGAAAGAGAGGTTGAACAGGCTAGTAATAGGGGTTGCGACAATTTCGGCGGCTAGTTTTAGAAAGAAAGGGTCCAGATTGTCTAGCCCAGATGATTTGTAGGGGTCCAGATTTTGCAGCTCTTTTAGAACATCAGCTGTCTGGATTTGTGTGAAGGAGAAGCGGGGGGGGCATGGGTAAGTTGCAGCGGAGGGTGCAGAGCTGGTGGCCGGGGTAGTGGTAGCCAGGTGGAAAGCATGGCCAGCCGTAGCAAAATGCTTGTTGAAATTCTCGATTATTGTAGATTTATCGGTGGTGATAGTGTTTCCTAGCCTCAGTGCAGTGGGCAGCTGGGAGGAAGTGCTCTTATTTTCCATGGACTTTACAGTGTCCCAAAACTTTTTGGAGTTAGTGCTACAGGATGCAAATTTCTGTTTGAAAAAGTTAGCCTTTGCTTTCCTAACTGCTTGTGTATATCGGTTCCTAACTTCCCTGAAAAGTTGCATATCGCGGGGGCTATTTGATGCTAATGCAGTACGCCACAGGATGTTTTTGTGCTGGTCAAGGGCAGTCAAGTCTGAGGAGAACCAGGGGCTATATCTGTTCTTAGTTCTGTATTTCTTGAATGGGGCATGTCTATTTAAGATTGAGAGGAAATTACTTTTAAAGAACAACCAGGCATCCTCTACTGACGGAATGAGATCTATATCCATCCAGGATACCTGGGCCAGGTCAATTAGGAAGGCCTGCTCGCTGAAGTGTTTTTGGGAGCGTTTGACAGTGATGAGGGGTGGTCGTTTGACCGCGGACCTGTTACGGACGCAGGCAATAAGGCAGTGATCGCTGAGATCCTGGTTGAAGACAGCGGAGGTGTATTTAGAGGGTAAGTTAGTCAGGATGATATCTATGAGGGTACCCATGTTTACGGATTTAGGGTTGTACCTGGTAGGTTCGTTGATAATTTGTGTGAGATTGAGGGCATCTAGTTTAGATTGTAGGATGGCCGGGGTGTTAAGCATATCCCAATTTAGGTCACCAAGCAGTACGAATTCTGAGGATAGATGGGGGGCGATCAATTCACATATGGTGTCCAGGGCACAGCTGGGGGCTGAGGGGGGTCTGTAGCAAGCGGCAACAGTGAGAGATTTATTTCTGGAAAGGTGGATTTTTAGAAGTAGAAGCTCAAACTGTTTGGGCACAGACCTGGATAGTATGATGGAGCTCTGCAGGCTATCTCTACAGTAGATTGCAACTCCACCCCCTTTGGCAGTTCTATCTAGACGGAAAATGTTATAGTTGGGGATGGAAATTTCAGAATTTTTGGTGGCCTTCCTAAGCCAGGATTCAGACACTGCTAGAACATCAGGGTTGGCGGAGTGTGCTAACGCAGTGAATAACTCAAACTTAGGAAGGAGGCTTCTGATATTTATGTGCAGAAAACCAAGACTTTTACGGTTACAGAAGTCAACAAATGATAGCTCCTGGGGAGTAGGAGTGATACTGGGGGCTGCAGGGCCTGGGTTAGCCTCTACATCACCAGAGGAACAGAGGAGGACTAGAATAAGGATACGACTAAAGGCTTTAAGAACTGGTCTTCTAGTGCGTTGGGTACATAGAATAAAGGGGGCAGTTCTCCGGGCGTTGTAGAAAAGATTCAGGGCATTATGTACAGAAAAGGATATGGAAGGATATGAGTACAGTTCAGGTAACCCTAAGCGTTGGGTAACGCTTAGGGTTCACTCATAAATGAAAGTCAGATGTTTTCAGACCTCAAAAGTAGACTAATGTCAAGATGTATAGATCCAACTATATGCCATTAGTTGCTGGATGTTAAAGGGCAACTCCGCCACCTTTCTACTTCATATTCATTATCTCCAGCACCAAACCAGTGTCTAAATATGTGAAAACGGTTTTGTAGAAAAAAAGTTATACCAGATGACATTATCAAAAGTTACAACATTTTAGTGATTTTCAAACACTATGAGATTCGCGTGACGTGGGGAGCAAGGAAATAACCTCCCTCTGGCTAGAAACTTGTTGCAGGTTTTGAAAATCACAGCTTTTCTTACTTTTAATCCTACCCTGTTATGAAGCATTTTCTATTACCTATCTTATCATTTTACCACAGATCATAGAAATACGCCCTTTTCACATATGTAGACACTGGTTTGGTGCTGGAGATAATTAATATGAGGTTGAAAAGTGTCGGAGTTGCCCTTTAACAACTAATGTCTTGGGACTTGGTTTCATCTCGACATTACACTACTTTAGTAGTCTAAAAAACGTCTGACAAACGTTGATTTGAAAGTGTAACTTTGAAAGTGTAATGAGAAATGTTGAACTGAAAGTGTAAAGCGTTGAGTCATTTTTAAATGTTGAATTGTAACAATGTGTGACCATTTGTCCCTTTCCTGTGTCCAGGTGGTTCGTTAAGCAGTGAGAGTGAGGAGTCCTTCCCTGGGCTACTGAACAACCAGGTGACCCACAGGTAAAAGGATGGAAGAGACAGAGAAGAACAGAGCAACCATCACCACCACAGAGAAACGGCCAAAATGTCCCCAACCACTAGACATCCCCCTCTCGCTCTCTCTCTGTTCCCCAGTCAGCAGTCCAGGGTGAACTCTTTTATCTTGTTACCAATAAGACTACAGCTGTTAAGAATACCCCTCCTAGCTACCATGCTGTGTTGTCATGTATTGCTGCCATGCTATGTTGTTGTCTTACGTCTCTCTTTATGTAGTGTTGTGGTGTCTCTCTTGTCGTGATGTGTGTTTTGTCCTATATTTTTATTTTTAATCCGAGCCCCCGTCCCCGCAGGACGCCTTTTGGTAGGCCGTCATTGTAAATAAGAATTTGTTCTTAACTGACTGCCTAGTTAAATAAAGGTTAAATAAAAATAAAATAGTGAGGAATGCTGCCCACCTCTTTCAGACATCTCCTCTCTTTCCTAGGCAGATCATTTGATGTATCCTTCTGTCATCACAAATTCAATCACCTCTCATTAGTTCAGCCCAAAAGCAGGCAGCCTCTCCCAGCTCTCTGGTTGAGATCAAAAGGGACTGATGGAGTTTATCTCACACCCCTGGGTTAGAGACATGAAATATACATCCCCAATGTTCCACACTAGAGGTGATGATGAGACCAAATAGCACCCTAGTCCCTATATAGTGCACTACTTTTGGGCGCTGTGTAAAGTCTCTGAAGTACAGTAATGAAAGTGAATCCTGCTGCACTTTCATATTTTCTTTTTAATGATAAAACATTCAAAGGTCAAAGGTCATTTTCCCAGAGGTTGGATATCTCTGACAAAGAAATCTCTCTCTTGAACTACGAGCAAAGGCATATTTGGGAATACTACAGACTTCATTGATCATTATCTTTATAAAAAGTAAGGGCCTCATATAGGCTACTCTCTGAGTAGCTTAATGAAGATGAGTATTGAGGACACAGTATAGTACAATGCAATACAATACAATAGGATGCAATAACTAACTGCCAGTAAGTGCATTGTTGTTGTGAAGTGTTTAACAAACAGATGTCCTGTGCCTTTTTTCTTGCACAGCAAGTTGCTATGTGATCTAATAATTTCCCCTGTCTTCTATTTCCTCTTAGACAACATTATTTTGAAGTACAAGGTTGTTACCCTCACCAATCTTTCAGTCTGTGGTATAGATTTATATGGTCAACACACTCTATCTTTAAGCTATTCTGTGGTGTTCCCCATTCTGACATCTGTAATCAACCCCAGTACCCGTCTCAAGTGCCTGAGAAGTTCCTTTTCCATTGTAAAAACTGTGACCAAATGGCACACATTCGTCTACTCCACGCCACAACAGAGTGGCGGTAGTATGGTAGTTAAAATGGAGGGAAACAACTAATGCCCCTCAGTGCCATATATTGAGAGAAATAAAGTATTTTTTTCCTTTTCCTTTTCAACATTCATGAACAATCTCATCTTTTCCAGCAAACATCATATTAGTAACTTATTGTTGTAAAAGTCAGGGATTTTAATTGCATTGTTTTTCTTTTTTTCTTTCAGTTTCTTTGTACAATAATTTGTGTCTCATTAGTTTATTGTACTTTTGAAAAAGAATGGTGCTACCAAACTGTCATCCTCTGTTTTATGAGGGTACAGTACAGTGACAGCTGAATGGCTACAGTATGTTATGCTAACTGTATACTTGAATGGAGTGTAAAAATCCATAATGTCCTTCGTTAACTATATTAAAGTAAACAAATCTAAGTTGTTGGTTGTATATTCAGATATTTACAATTTGGTCATTTAGCAGAAGCTGTTATCCAGAGCAACTTGCAGGAGCAATGAGGATTAAGTGCCTTGCTCAAGAGCACAGACAGATTTTTCACCTAGTCGGCTCAGGGATTCGAACCAGCTACCTTTGCTGCCACCCAGATATAAATGATGCCTAATGACACCATCCCCATGATCACACACTGTGCTGATTTCCTCAGTCCTTGAATTTGCTGCCATCTTCTGGTTGTTTAACTTTAGGGTAGTGATTTGGCTGTGGACCATAAAGCAGTAGTCTACTACAGTTTGGTATACATAGAGATAGAGAGGACTAATAAGGCCTTTTGACCACTAGAGGTCTCTATCATTCTCTATGATGATATATGATCTCCATCCTCTGGTCATTTATAGTCATTACAGTTTGTTCTTCACTGCTCTGTTGACTTTCCTATCATTTCTACAGTATGACCAAGCGATGTCCTTTAACATCTGCACTCTGAATTACTTAAACGGGAGTGACTTTCTTTTAGTGTGTCATCAGCAACATTCTCACACCTAGTTTAACTCTTTCATTTATGCTGCCTTGACATTTGTTAGAGAGTTATGTGCGCATTGTGCCACACCTGAAGAGGAGAGGAAGACAGTTATTCTATACTCTGTAATAGTCCATAAAGCAAATGACAATGAGTTTGAAGTACTACAAATGTTTTGGACTTTCTGCAGCAAGCTACTCCAAATGCCAAGCTTTGTATGCACTTGGTAGAAGCATGGTATGCATTGCATTTGGAGCTGTTCACTGGGTAACTGCTGTTCAGGGAAAACTAGAGAGAGATGAATGTCCCGTTGCCATTGGTCGGAGTAAATCCAGGCCTCATTACTCTTTGTTAGGACTGTCTCCTGTGCTAATGTAAGCAGCCCCGCATTACTCAGCAGGACTAATAAGGTTTATCTCCAGCACCCCCAGGAACAGGGCTGTTAAGAAAACTGTGAAGCAGCTTGTCAGGTTAAGACAAATGCTCCAGGTCTCAAGCATAGGCTTTGCCCCAAATGGCACCACCCTATTCCCTATATAATGAACTACTTTTGACTAGAGCCCCATGGGTCCTGGTCAAAAGCCTTGTGCACTAAAAAGGAAATAGGGTGCCATTTGGGACGCAATTACAGAAGCAGCATTTAGCCCCAGCCATGCATAGCCTACTACAATGGAAGATGTCATTAATCCAGGACCATAAATTCCACACCTATCACCCTCTGACTGTTTTAGTTTTTGGTCCTCCTGACTGATTAGATGTTACGGCGCAGGCAGGCAGGTGGCGTATCCAAGTGTTTGTTTAATCCCCTACCAACTACCAAGACCACCCATTCCCCTGATATACTGTAGTCCACACGGACACACATGTCGAACAAGACACACAGACTAACCACACTCCTCACACGGCTGAGGGTCTTGTTTTGCAGCCAGGGAGGGAAGACCACCTACTATGCTGTGCCACCAGGATGGGGAATGTCACGGGTAACTTGAGAGTGAGTTCAGTGGGTAACGACAGACATTCGTTTGACTAGACATGCTTGGGCAAGGGAAAATCTCCTTCTGCTCTATGAGGTAACAAAGCGCTGCATTCATGTGATTAAAGGTTGAAGGGAGATCCAATTATGTGTGAGGCATTCCTGAATAGAGGATGAGCGAGCTAAAACTGGAGGGGATATGGTTCAGCAGTCTCTTTCTTCGGCTCGGCTTGGGAGAGGACAGGGAACCAGAACAGGTGATGGGCTCTCATTTCTCTTAGTCAAGAGTTACCTCAGAGCTCATGGGAAAGTTATGTTTCTGCATCCCAAATGGCACCCTATTCCTTATGTAATGCACTCCGGTCAATAGTGCACTACATAGGGAATAGGGTGCAATTTGGGACGTAGCTGTGTCCCTTTGTCAAATCTTACTAGAAATCTCTCTCCACCGCCTTAGTTATACCCAGAATGACTTTTCTGTGAATGTTTAGTTTAACAGAGAGAAATACTACTATTTTCAGGGAGATTTATTCGGGCTGGTGCTCCTCTATAACTCTTGTGGACAAGAGAAAATATTACCTGGAACTGAAAACAGCTCTCTGGGAAGTCCTGATGTTTTTCCAGCCCTAGATTGTAACTTTTCCTCTCTAAATCACACTCTGACCAGACATCAGCACACACACAGTCTGTGTGAAACCAGTGTTTGTCCATCTATGCTATTAGTGTATGGATGAAGAGGAGGGCTGATCTCAGGCAAATGTCCTATCCTAAAATCTATTTAAAGACGTGATGTCAATTTACAGATAACATTTCTATTACAGATTACACTTTGTGTACAGTTTGTTTTCTTTAAGCTATTAAAAATCCTAATGAACTTCTGCAGCATCCAGTTGTAGAAGATGTACACGTTTGATTTATTATGATACAATTCAGAAGTTAAGAAACAGTTTTCATTCAAACTTAAAAAAGAACATATAAAAGGTATACTAATTTATCAAACTAAACAGAAAAGTTAAAAAGGCCAAATTAAATACATTTTCATTTTGGTCAAAATTGTCATTTTCAGAATATAATTAAATTATATTTACAATAAATGAGGATAGTTAATGATAATGACTTAGTTATGACTTTCATTATTACCTACCCTCAAAACATTCCATAAAATCTATAATCTATAGTTAGACATTTTTGTAGTGTTAGATTATCAGTAATATAGCACTAAAAGGGAAACATTGAGATTTCAGTCTGACTAAATAATCTCAGCATTTAACATTCTAAAGGAATCACTATGAAATGGATGTAGTTCCACTGAGCAAGGTCATATTCTACCCTCCTACGGTGAGTGCATCTCTATAGCATCAGCAAAAGTATTATCAATCTAATGTCCTCCATTCATACACTTGATCAATACAAGAACAAATAAATCAAGAAGTTGGGGTTGTTTAGAAATCATCTTAGGTTTTTAACTTGCTTGCTGTCGAGTTTATAGAGTTAAGTGAGCACAAGTTAGGATAATCTAAATAAGATGGCTGCTAGGACAGTATGCTAAGCACAGGAGGCTGGTGAGGGGAGGACGGCTCATAATAATGGCTGGAATGGAGTAAATGGAATGGTATCAAACACACGGAAACCATATTTGATACCATTCCATTCATTCTATTCTAGCCATTACTATGAGCCCATCCTCCCCAATTAAGGTGCCATCAGCGATGCTAAGATACACCTGCCGGGAACCCACTGAGCTGACTGAGGCAATCTGCACAACAACTGCAGGCATTGGAGACAACCAAGAGCACTTCTCAGCCTTACGCTTCACTTGAAGGCAATCAAATGTGCTTACATAGCCTACCTACACACATGTCAATCAATGCATGGCAAAATGAACAGCAGTCACAAAACAAACACTATGCATGGCACAGGTACATTTGACAAAATAACCATCTAAGCATTGACGCAACATGCAAGTAGAATGCATGCATAATTTGGGCCATTTGGTTTTGTAAAGCAAATAAATCTCTGTACAGGCAAAAGTAAATAGACTTAAGGTACACTAAGTAGTAGTTATAAATAGAGAGAGGAAATACCTTTTAGAGGATTAAGAGTCAGAGGATGTATTACAGAAAACATCCTAACTGTCATATTCCATCTTATCTTATTTCACTTTAGGACGGCATTTAAGATTTTGTTCTGTAATATGTCCCCAGCATCATTTACTGTAGCTGAGTTAGTAGAGTGTATAGAAGAGTACAGGGGAGATTGTAGAGACGCAGTAGTCAGAATGGGAGCCAGGAGGGCTGGTATGATGTTCAGCCGGCTGAAGGTTGAAGTGGTCCTCAGTCTGGAGGTGGACCCACCCTCCCAGGACCAGGTGATGCTGAGACAGAACCAGATGAAACCAGCCCCGGCCCCCTCAGAGCTCCAGTCCAGACAGCCTGGGATCTGCCAAATGTAAGAAAAGTTCAGTGAAAAAAAAAAAGCCCCCTAAACAGCAGGTAGTGAATATTTTGTACATTTTTGGGGATCTGCCAAACAAATGTCAGTTAGCTAGCTACTCTCACCTCTATGGCTCTAATCACCCACTATTGACTTCACCATCACACAACTACACCTCACATCACATCACTGTGCTCAACCACTATTTATTACCTGACTGTATCATCAATTGTGGTTATATCAAAGCTATTCGGTTATTTCAAAGCTTTTCCTGAGAAGACTCCAACTATCAAGTATTTCCTTACATGTATCTTTATTTTACACACCATATTCACACTTGACAGCAGTTATTCTCTCCAAAGACTAATGATTTGTAGGTCAAGAAAGCCCAGGTGCCCACTCTCTAAAGCGATCAGCATGTTGGCAGACTGGCACCAGGAAAACACCCAGGGTATTGGTCTTGCTCCTAGACAGTACCGTGGTGGAACAGGAGAAGCAGCATGGGGAGATAGACTTGGCACGGTCGTCTGTTAATTACTCATTTTGCAACCATTAACTGCTCAGCGTCTGTTTTCCTACACTGCCGTCTGGAGCAAATACACCAGCGGACCGTTCGTCAAACATTTCACCCCAAACTGTGAAATTCCACGGCAGGTCCACTGTGGCCTTCTGCTCTGCTACGGAACGAGGAACAGGAAGGAGAACGCAGCAGAGCAGCAGGATGACGCTATTGCAACACTGTCTGTCCAGGGGGCATAAAAGACTATGACTGAAACAGCACGCACGCATTCTCTTTGCTAAGAGTGGTTTATCCTTTCTTTGACCATGGCAACGGTCCAACGGACTCCCCTCTCAACAGCTACTTATAAAAGAGCAGTTTACATTCCTCACAAAGACATGTATATGTATAGAGGTGCCTGGCAGGAATTTCTAATGAAAATAATCATCTCTGTATGCACTTTGTTGCACCAGGACCAGGGCTGCACCAGCACCTGATGAACAAATAGGGTTATGTGGTCTTGTATGGCTCAGTTGGTAGAGTATGGCACTTGAAACGCCAGGATTGTGGGTTAAATTCCCGGGGCCACCCATACGTAAAATGTATGCACATATGACTAAGTCGCTTTGGATAAAAGCATCTGCTAAATGGCATATACTGTATGTTCTTCCGCCGATCCATAAAAAATGGTGGCTCTCTCTACAGGCAGAAAAGACTGGTGTTGAAAAACACCAAGATCAGATGTTGTCGTTAATAGTTAGTAAACAGTTTCACAGCGTGATGAAAATGGGTTGGGATCTTAATGGGAAAATTATGTTCTTTGTCATATTCAATAACTTACACAAGGCGGAAAGGTGTGCTTGAGTGAGGCAAATAGATTCAAGACATGACATGTAGTTCTCATGAAAATCTTAGGACAAAAACCCTGTGCTGTCAGAGTGGCTGTGATACGGTCATACGATTTCACCAATAGAAAACAGAGTAGATGGGAACTGCACAGCAGGAGAGTAAATACAAATTGCTCTGGAGCAATGACATGGTCTCAAAGATTATCTGGATTTAGTAACAGCATGGGGGTGAACCAGGAAGAATATAATGTTAGTCTTGGAAAGCAAGAGCATCCATATTTCAATTCAATAACATGCCACATATTTCTATCCATCATTAGATTACAGAAATTGGTCTTATGCGGTCTCATTTACTCACAGATACTTTTCACCCATTGAGCAGTTTGATGGTATTCCATTGCTACATAGTCATTTTGTAAGCAGTACAGAAAGACTACAAAGACAGGCATATGGGCAATTCCATGATACAAACCATACAACTATGCACAAGGACTACTTTGAACAATTTCCACATTTACTTGAAGAATAGTGCAGATGCAAAGTTTGGTAACAGAGTAAAGGCACAAACAGCACAAACTGTCATTCTGTTTCCAAAATGTTCATCTGTAATGTTCATCTGTACTGTTCTGTAATGTGTTTTTTATAAAATGTTCAGTGGTCATTGTTAAAAGCAGTCCTTGTGCATAGAGTTGTATGGTTTGTTAACTTTGCAATCATTGGTTTTTGTTTGACATACATTTTAAAGTGAAGAATCTGAGTCTCAGCATCACTCTGTTACCCGTAGAATTGCCCAAATGGAATCTGTTGTACACATCCTGTGTGGCATGACTGTGTCTTCAAACTTATGGAAGCCTATGAGTGACATAATTCAATGTTAAATTGTAATGGGTAAATGATAAATCAATATCATTTTTGCAATTCCTTTTCCTAAAATGGGTATGCATTTTCAAATTGAAATGAATGAATTGTGACAAAAAGAAAACGAATTCTCAACTGTAATTGACAATGATTTTTCATACTCTGTGTGGTTTAAGACTGTCAAAATTCAAATGATCAATCAAATTAGATAAATAAATCGCAATGCTTCATTTTGCCATTTAGTTTCCTCATTGATCCTCTGTGTTTTCGATGCATGTTAGACCTGTCAATCATACACAGTGGGCGGGGTTTTGGTAACGTGAGGCAGAAGAGGTTGCCTGGTCTTGCTAGCTATGCTCAGACAGAAATAAAATAAAATTGTATTTGTCAAACGCGCCGAAAACAAAACGGTGTAGACCTTACAGTGAAATGCTTAGTTACAAGCCCTTAACCAACAATGCAGTTAAGAAAAAGTGTTAAGTAAAAAATAGATAAGTAAAAATATATAAAATAATAATAATAATAATAACTAAAGAGCAGCAGTAAAATAACCGTAGCGAGGCTATATACAGGGGTTACCGGTACAGAGTCAATGTGCGGGGGCACAGGTTAGTCGAGGTAATTGAGGTAATATGTACATGTAGGTAGAGTTAAAGTGACTATGCATAGATAATAAACAGAGAGTAGCAGCAGTGTAAAAGAGCGGGTGGGGGGACAATGCAAATAGTTCGGGAAGCCATTTGATTAGCTGTTCAGGAGTCTTATGGCTTGGGGGTATAAGCTGTTAAGAAGCCTTTTGGACATAGACTTGGCGCACCTGAACCGCTTGCCATGCGGTAGCAGAGAGAACAGTCTATGACTAGGGTGGCTGGAGTCTTTGACAATTTTTAGGGCCTTCCTCTGACACCGCCTGATATAGAGGTCCTGGATGGCAGGAGGCATGGCCCCAAAGATGTACTGGGCCGTACACACTACCCTCTGTAGTGCCTTGCGGTCGGAGGCCGAGCAGTTGCCATACCAGGGAGTGTTGCAACCAGTCAGGATGCTCTCGATGGTGCAGCTGTAGAACTTTTTGAGGATCTGAGGACCCATGCCAAATCTTTTCAGTCTCCTGAGGGGGAATTTGCTTTGTCGTGCCCTCTTCATGACTGTCTTGGTGTGTTTGGACCACGATAGTTTGTTGGTGATGTGGACACCAAGGAACTTGAAGCTCTCAAGCTGCTCCACTACAACCCTGTCTTCATTTCTAAAGTATTTATGGATCAGTGACAGAGAGGCGAAGCTGTACTATATACTGAATAACTCACTATACACTGAGTGTACAAAACATATTTCCATGACATAGACCAACCAGGTGAATCATTGTGAAAGCTATGATCCCTTATTGATGTCACTTGTTAAATCCACTTCAATCAGTGTAGATGACAATTGAGACAGATTGTGCATGTGTGCCATTCAGAGGGTGAATGGGCAAGACAAAAGATTTAAATGCCTTTGAACAGGGTATGGTAGTAGGTGCCAGGTGCACCGGTTTGAGTGCTGGATTTTTCACGCTCAACTGTTAACCGTGTGTATCAAGAATGGTCAACCACCCAAAGGACATCCAGCCAACTTGATAGAACTGTGGGAAGCATTGGGGTCAACATGGGCAAGCATCCCTGTGGAATGCTTTCGACACCTTGTAGTCCATGCCCCAATGAATTGAGGCTGTTCTGAGGGCAAAAAGGGGTGCAGCTCAATATTAGGAGGGCGTAATTGCGTCTGTCAAACAGGTAAGCCTACCTCTTATTTCTTAGTGTCCCAACAAAGCCCTCGTTCGAACATTTGCCTATTCAACTTTCAGTACCGGCGCTGTCCATATTGATTTTAGAAATAGCGATCCACACATGATTAGTGGCTGCAAATCTCTTTTCAGATTTATCCAATTATATTCCATTCTCTTGTTTTTATCATGGATATATTCCCACTATTATTATAGTTATGCTTTCAATGTGTGTTTGACACTTTTTATCAAGCTGTTGGTGCTTGCTTCTATTTATGAATCATTCTTGTTTCCTACTGTTATTCCTTTACAATGTGTGGAACTCAAATGTGTGTTTGGGAAGGTGTGAAACGTATCAATGAGAGAATGAAGCCAAATCAATCTTGTAAGTTCTCTTCAGTATATGTGCTATCACTCCTCATGCCATGAAGGAGAACATAATACCAGCACTAAACTTTAATACAATTGAGTGAATGAAACTATATCAAAGCATTTGAATAATGACGGTCATATGGTTGAAAAGCGAAAACAATTGCGATTCAGATTCATGTTTGTCCTACAAGAGGAAATCTTAGCACTTCTCACAGATCACATAGGCCTAAACAAAACATATAGAAAACAAAAAATAGGAACAGTCAGAGAAATACCTTTACTACCCTCCCACCCCACCCCTGTCCATATGGGGAGTTGTTCATAATAGTGATAGCCCCTGGGATTAAACTCCCCTGATGGGAGATCAAAGCAGTGGTGAAGTCGATGGTCTGGGCTGGAGATCATGTGGCGGGCATTGCGCTGTAATCATCAGTTATCATATTAATAACTGCAAACATTTGTCTCCACCCTATGGCAAAATCTTTAGAATTGAAGGAAATTAGCTGTAAAAATGTTTCTCTCTGCCCCATGGTAAAATTAGTAGAATTGCATGAAATGTTTTGCTCGCAAGGGGGGTGGGGGTGGATGGATGTGGGTACACAGACCCACGAGCCACTGCGGCCCCTCAAGATGAGTTCCATTTTTTTGTGGCCCCAAACCCCCAATCAAGTTTGCCCATCCCTGATAATGTCTTTAAACTTCATTTTTATACAAACCTTCAGAACATACAGTGCAAAACTTGAAAGAACTTGGGGTTGTCACAGTCAAGCGAAATGATACAATGCATCACTTGTGCACCAGCATACTCTGAAGAGGAAACAATATGTAGCCTAACAACATAGCTCCCAAACGGCACAGATGTGAGATTTATTTTCGCTATAGAAGCACTGGTCCTCTTAAATTGTAATTCCAAATTGCACATCAAAATATTTAGGGTCATATGACGGTCTGCTCTGCCATTCCTCCCCTTCACACCAGGGCTGCCAAGAATATAGGGTTGCTCTAAGACGTAAATGGGAAAACAATGGACCCGTGAAAAAGCTAGAAAATTGCTCCCCACTACCATGAGATGTACATATTTAATGTATTAATTGAATGGTGACCACAGCCCTTCCGAAAAAATACATTTAAATCATGTTTTCATGCTATTCTTTCCACCCTGCTCCATGTTTTCTATGTATTTTATTTAAAACGTGGCTCCGTGTGGCTTTACTTCTGGGCTATTATGACGCATCTGGCAGTTCCTTCTCTGTATCAAATATTTTATATAACTAACCCAAGATAGACCAAAGCCTGTCGTTTCCAATGGGAACAAATGAGTCACTGTGGGCAGAACAAGCAAGGAGGGGGCAGAGCCAAGCACGAGCTAGCGAGATCCTATTGGCGCATTCTAGCATGTATTTGCATATTTCCATTAGGGAACGCCCACTCTGTGAAGTGCGCGTGTGCAATAACTCAATTCGCCCTTGCACTCCTTCTAAACAACGCAATCGTTTTTCACTTTAGCAAAGGGTAAAATCCACAAAACTTAGTCCACTCTGTTCGTAACATATTCTAGTTTTGGGAACAGAAAACTGTATTGAGAAAATGTTTCATTGATGTGAAAATTGGCAGAATGTTGGTCAAAATCCAGCTCGGCCATTTTCTCCCACTGCCGGCCACTGGGCTTCCTCTCATCACCATATTTGGTAGAGTGGAAATGACAACTGGATGCTTCACACTCATACATCTGGTGAAATATCTGGCTCATTGTTCTATCTGTGTCTGAATGTTCCTAGGCTACTAGCTAGCCATCTAACCTATCGGTAGCTAGCTACCTATAATAGCCAATTAGCCATATTAACTAGCTACTAGTATCTCCCCGTGTCCCTTCCACTGAGCTTTATAGTCCCCTCCCACGAACTCGTTGCACACACGGTCTGTTCTTCTTCTGTGGGGTTTCACACTGGCTGTTGTTGCCGGGACAGCCTAAAAACGCATCACATTGATACAGCTACGACCGAAAGTGACTGTTGCCAGCAACACAGGCAACCTCTTCCGACTAACGTTACCGAAACCCCACCCACAATGTTCGATTGACAATCAACACAGGTTGAAAACGAGGAAATTAGGAAACTAAATAGCAAAATGAAGCATTGCGATTGATTTATCGTATTTGACTGATCATTTGAATATTGACAGTCTTAAACCACACAGAGTAGGGAAAATCAATTATTTTTGTCACAATTCATGCTATCACAACAAGAAAATGAAAGGGCAAACATGATAAATTATTTGTAATTTAAGCATTTACATTCCATTTTTAAATGTGTCAGTGTTGTACTGGATAGTACCATGGAAATGAAATATCAAACACAATTAACAGACATTATGCATACTCAATCATGAAAATGATAACGCGATATCTTTTGCATTTCAATTAGAATTTTGTCACAAAAAATGCATACACATTTAGGAAAAGGAATTGCAATTGAGTTTGGGGAGCTAAATGCTTCCATAGAAACTCACCATAGTACTGTAGATTTTATCTGCCCAGGCTCCTGTCTTCAAAGATGGTTACTTCAACCTGGATCATGTTTAGTTAAAGTACAATGTTTGAAGGCAATGCAAAATTCCTCTAAAATGTTACATCTACAGACACATACTGCTATGAGTAAAGCACTTGGGCAGCAATAGTCAAGACATCAAATCAGACATTAGAAAATGCAGACATCTACTTTGTTTGGGTGCATTGAGAGGACATGGAGGGAAAACAGAGCAGGTGTGACATTCCTGTCCATCTCCACTCTGCTATCCCAGCCGCTCCCAGGCCAAAATCAGCAGCTCCGCAGTGCTGGAGAAATAATCCAGGAGGTCGCCATAAAGCCAAGGTCTGCTTCCTAAATGACACCCTATCCTATAGTTCACTACTTTCGACCAGAGTCTATGGAGCTCTGGTCAAAAGTAGTGCACTATATAGGGATTAAGCTTCCATTTGTTACGCATTCAATGAAATCATACAAGAGGAGGAGGTCCTCAGCTGCAAACAATTTCAGTCATATTTCACTGCCTGCCCCAGCCCTCAGTACAATTAATGTGGATGTTGAGTCAGTCACTCAGGCTGCACCCCACATACTTGGAGAACAGAAACTGTTTCTGCACCCTATGATTTAATGCAGATGAAATGGATTAAATATAACTTGTATCTGGTGTTATTACAGGGTACCACTAGGTTTCCTTTGAGCTGTCCAGACTCCTGGTTTCCATTTACAGGCAAGCAGGAAGGGGTTCTGGAGGGGAGCACACCACACAGTACTCTGGTATGTGTCCCAAATGGCACCCTATTCCCTATGGGGCTCTGGTCAAAAGCAGTGCACTGTATAGAGAATAGGGTGCTATTTGGGACGCATCCGTGGTAATACCACATAACCACTCGGTCACACATCGGCAGCAGGTCACTGTGAAACTTCATTGTTCTAGCTAGCACTGTACAGCACATCAATATTGAGCTAGCCCAACTCCGACTTTAATATCTAATATCAGGCTGCATCACGCAACTCATTGTGCTGTTATTGTAATACAAGCAGCTTGTATTTCTGTGTTTACATTTGTAGGGTAAGCAATTTCTGACAGACTTAATGAAGGCCTAAATAACACATTGAAGGTGTTTCCAAACGCCCTCAAATGGCCTAGTTTGTTGTGGGTACTGAAAAAAAGCAGAACACTAATTCTAAATAGAGGTTTTTCTAAGTGCTATTGGCTAAGAGTAACTGGTTTACCCCGTGTCCCCAGCACGTATTGAGACTGCGTCCCAAATGGCACTCCATTTCCTATATAGTGCACTACCTTACAAAGTAGTAGCCTTAATAGGGTGCCATTTGGGATGCAGCCTGAGTCTCCTTTCAAAAATAGACATGTTGCTTTAATGGCTATCAAACTGCTTGGTGTAGAAGGATACAACTCTGAGGCCTCTCTCAATAGGGTCGGTGAGGAGAAGACCTCGTGGGGCATAGATCTTATCATTCTGCTCCTGGATGAACTTGGCAATCTTCTTCAAAACCTGAAAAGAGAAAAAATATAACATTTTCAATTTTCCAACTCTCCTTGCCATACATTGTTTTAGTTGAATTATTCCATGTTGGAATATTGTCAACTTTACTTTCAAGCTGGAGAATTTCCTTTCACCAATAAAGGGATAGCCTACCAGTAGACTTGTGTCTCTCTCAACCTTGACCTCATCCCCTTATGTTCTAAGTGTGCTGGAAGGATGGTCATGGCTAGAAGGTATCAAGCTTTTGTCAGACTTGACGTTTTGTAGCAGGTTTAGGAGAACTTACGCAGCAGGTTAGGATAAATAACATTGCAGGTTAGGATAATTAGGTTAAGGTTAGGAAAAGGGTTAGGGTTAGCTAAATAAATAATAATAATCAACTTATGACGTAAATTTGATACCATCGAGCTTTTGTCAAATTTACTGTAGTTAATCTTTTGGGTGTGCTCAGTTGAGAAGTAATTTCAAATCATACATCTTGACTTCTATCTTTATGAGCCCTCATAAAATATAAAAATCAAGCCAATGGTTCAAATCATCCCATATCAAACCTGTCTGGTCGAATAGAAATCCAGATGAAATTGGAAGACCAATGACACACTTATTTCTGTACATAGCGTACTAGAACTTTTCTATGGTACCAGATTCATATAAATCATACAAAACTTTCTCAAATGTCGATTTACAGCCAAGCCACAGAGATGCTCACCATTAAGACTCCTTTTCCGTCTATGAAACCAGTGATTGACGATTTCACAAAGTCCCTCTCACTTTATTTTCATTAGGTCGCGATACAGTCTCTAATATCATGAGACTTATTGGGCCTTTTTGTGATGTAGACTGTAGTCTGTAGGCCTATGCAACCAGCTATCTGATAGGTCATTAAGGAGTCTTAATGGTGGGACATCCATAACAATATTTCACCTCTCTACAAGAACCCATGGGTTGCTTCCCAATAATCTCTCCTTTCTCCCAAAGTGTGCACTTGTTCACTTCATGGATTTGAAAGAAAATGACTGGCATATGGAAATAGCAGCAGCCCATGATTTGGTTGCACCCCAAAAAAAAAAAGTGTTGTCACACAATATAAATTTCAGTAGCTCAGTTGGTAGAGCACGATGCTTGCAACACCAGGATAGTGGGTTAGATTCCTGGGACCATCCATACATAAAATGTATGTACGCATGACTAAGTCGCTTTGGATAAAAGCGTCTGCTAAATGGCATATTATTATTATAGTCTTATAAAGTCATTCACTGTGTATTTTTTAAAAGTGTAATAGACTACCGAGATGGTATTGAAGAAATAAGGTATTGTTGTATTTTACTGTTAAAATAGGGCCCTAGAATTTTCAGATTTTGTAAAATATGTTTAATAGAGATGAATTTGCCTGCATCTTTATGTGCTCTAATATCATAGGCCAATTTATTTGGGGTTAATTCACCACCTGAGAAAGTGGAAACTCAAAACACATTAGCTAGATCACTA
Organism: Coregonus lavaretus; assembly: GCF_964263955.1. Lineage (NCBI taxonomy): Eukaryota > Metazoa > Chordata > Actinopteri > Salmoniformes > Salmonidae > Coregonus > Coregonus lavaretus. The sequence goes on along the minus strand of NC_140004.1, from coordinate 33,287,612 downwards.
ACTCTAAATATAATACCCACTTCTAGTAGCCATGTATTAAATGTAATGTTCCCAAAAAGACATTGCAGTTGTATCCTACCACCCAATGCAATGGACAATGCGCATTTCACGCGCTCTGTATCTCAAAGACATATCAAATATCTTCTTTATAAAATAGTTGCTACTGAGCTCAACATTGAGAGTTGAGAAATACAAAGCATACCTATAGAAAGCTGAGAACCTCCTCTCTCCAACTGGTGTTATACAATCAGAACACTTTGTTTTCTCCCGGAGCATTTTGTTCCCCCGGGAAAGGAGAGAGAGAGTGGCTCGCTCGACAGCAGCAGGCCCCATCAAAACAAGAGAAATAGCATTTATCCTCCTAGATTACAATTATCTATTTTCCCACTAGGCTTTCCTTTAGGCATATGACCAAGGCTCCACATTATTTCCAGGTAGGATGACCTTAACATGTAAGCCCCTTTATGACTCCCACGAGCAGTCTGAATCAATGGATCACCAGAATAAATCAAATCCTATATGGTTGTCTGTGCCAACCGGTAGAGCTGGATCTGAAAAAGGCTTTTGTTTAGTAATAGTACAGTGGGGAAAAAAAGTATTTAGTCAGCCACCAATTGTGCAAGTTCTCCCACTTAAAAAGATGAGAGAGGCCTGTAATTTTCATCATAGGTAAACGTCAACTATAACAGACAAAATGAGAAAAAAAAAAAAAAAAATCACGTTGTAGGATTTTTTATGAATTTATTTGCAAATTATGGTGGAAAATAAGTATTTGGTCAATAACAAAAGTTTATCAATACTTTGTTATATACCCTTTGTTGGCAATGACACAGGTCAAACGTTTTCTGTAAGTCTTCACAAGGTTTTCACACACTGTTGCTGGTATTTTGGCCCATTCCTCCATGCAGATCTCCTCTAGAGCAGTGATGTTTTGGGGCTGTCGCTGGGCAACACAGACTTTCAACTCCCTCCAAAGTTTTTCTATGGGGTTGAGATCTGGAGACTGGCTAGGCCACTCCAGGACCTTGAAATGCTTCTTACGAAGCCACTCCTTCGTTGCCCGGGCGGTGTGTTTGGGATCATTGTCATGCTGAAAGACCCAGCCACGTTTCATCTTCAATGCCCTTGCTGATGGAAGGAGGTTTTCACTCAAAATCTCACGATACATGGCCCCATTCATTCTGATTTCTTCAAACCAAGCTGCTTACCTATTGCAGATTCAGTCTTCCCAGCCTGGTGCAGGTCTACAATTTTGTTTCTAGTGTCCTTTGACAGCTCTTTGGTCTTGGCCATAGTGGAGTTTGGAGTGTGACTGTTTGAGGTTGTGGACAGGTGTCTTTTATACTGATAACAAGTTCAAACAGGTGCCATTAATACAGGTAACGAGTGGAGGACAGAGGAGCCTCTTAAAGAAGAAGTTACAGGTCTGTGAGAGCCAGAAATCTTGCTTGTTTGTAGGTGACCAAATACTTATTTTCCACCATAATTTGCAAATAAATTCATTAAAAATCCTACAATGTGATTTTCTGGATTGTTTTTCCTCAATTTGTCTGTCATAGTTGACATGTACCTGTGATGAAAATTACAGGCCTCTCTCATCTTTTTAAGTGGGAGAACTTGCACAATTGGTGGCTGACTGAATCGTACTACACTGGCTCTGACGCTCGTCGGATGTGGCAGGGCTTGAAAACTATTACAGACTACAAAGGGAAGCACAGCCGCGAGCTGCCCAGTGACACAAGCCTACCAGACGAGCTAAACCACTTCTATGCTCGCTTCGAGGCAAGCAACACTGAAGCATGCATGAGAGCACCAGCTGTTCCGGATGACTATGTGATCACGCTCTCCGTAGCCGATGTGAGTAAGACTTTTAAGCAGGTCAACATTCACAAGGCCGCAGGGCCAGACGGATTACCAGGACGTGTACTCCGAGCATGTGCTGACCAACTGGCAAGTGTCTTCACTGACATTTTCAACATGTCCCTGACTGAGTCTGTAATACCAACATGTTTCAAGCAGACCACCATAGTCCCCGTGCCCAAGGACTCTAAGATAACCTGCCTAAATGACTACCGACCCGTAGCACTGACGTCTGTAGCCATGAAGTGCTTTGAAAGGCTGGTCATGGCTCACATCAACAGCATTATCCCAGAAACCCTAGACCCACTCCAATTTGCATACCGCCCCAACAGATCCACAGATGATGCAATCTCTATTGCACTCCACACTGCCCTTTCCCACCTGGACAAGAGGAACACCTACGTGAGAATGCTATTCATTGACTACAGCTCAGCATTCAACACCATAGTGCCCTCTAAGCTCATCACTAAGCTAAGGATCCTGGGACTAAACACCTCCCTCTGCAACTGGATCCTGGACTTCCTGACGGGCCGCCCCCAGGTGGTAAGGGTAGGTAACAACACATCTGCCACACTGATCCTCAACACGGGGGCCCCTAAGGGGTGCGTGCTCAGTCCCCTCCTGTACTCTCTGTTCACCCATGACTGCATGGCCAGGCACGACTCCAACACCATCATTAAGTTTGCCGACGACACAACAGTGGTAGGCCTGATCACCGACAACGATGAGACGGCCTATAGGGAGGAGGTCAGAGATCTGGCCGTGTGGTGCCAGGACAACAACCTCTCCCTCAACATGATCAAGACAAAGGAGATGATTGTGGACTACAGGAAAAAAAAGAGGACTGAGCACGCCCCCATTCTCATCGACGGGGCTGTAGTGGAACAGGTTGAGAGCTTCAAGTTCCTTGGTGTCCACATCACCAACGAACTATCATGGTCCAAACACACCAAGACAGTCGTGAAGAGGGCACGACAAAGCCTATTCCCCCTCAGGAGACTAAAAAGATTTGGCATGGGTCCTCAGATCCTCAAAAAATTCTACAGCTGCACCATCGAGAGCATCCTGACTGGTTGCATCACCGCCTGGTATGGCAACTGCTTGGCCTCCGACCGCAAGGCACTACAGAGGGTAGTGCGTACGGCCCAGTACATCACTGGGGCAAAGCTTCCTGCCATCCAGGACCTCTATACCAGGCGGTGTCAGAGGAAGGCCCTCAAAATTGTCAAAGACTCCAGCCACCCTAGTCATAGACTGTTCTCTCTGCTACCGCACGGCAAGCGGTACCGGGGTGCCAAGTCTAGGTCCAAAAGACTTCTCAACAGCTTCTACCCCCAAGCCATAAGACTCCTGAACAGCTAATCATGGCTACCCGGACTATTTGCACTGCCCCCCCACCCCATCCTTTTTACGCTGCTGCTACTCTGTTAAGTATTTATGCATAGTCACTTTAACTCTACCCACATGTACATATTACCTCAACTAGCCGGTGCCCCCGCACATTGACTCTGCAACGGTACCCCCCTGTATATATAGCCTCCCTACTGTCACTTTATTTTACTTCTGCTCTTTTTTTTCTCAACACTTTTTTTTGTTGTTGTTGTTTTATTTTAACTTTTTTTGTTTAAAATAAATGCATTGTTGGTTAAGGGCTGTAAGTAAGCATTTCACTGTAATGTCTGCACCTGTTGTATTCGGCGCATGTGACCAATACAATTTTATTTTATTTTATTTGACTAAATACTTTTTTTCCCCACTGTATACTGTAAGCCGCTCTGGAAATGACTAAAGAGGTACATTTTAAATCAGATTGTCTACATCAGCTTGTATGGGCGTTACTGTTAGAGCTGTCCTGTTCTCTGCCATATTAACTGACTATACATCATAAAAGGTGATTGATTATATTAATATAAATAAATATCTCACATCTCATTTTACCTTCACTGTACTGGTTTGGGTTCCTCCCTACTAATTCAGAATTGCAACATGAAAGATAAAACCATTGACCAAATATCTTGATGGATTACATGACAGTAATAAAGACCAGCGTGGGAACAAAATACCATTTAATTTCAAGCAATTTCTATGAGGGGGCATTTCTTTCTGACTCCAAAATAGGGCTGCTGATTAGGGTAAAATCTATTAAATCTGTTTGTCCTCAAGCTCTCAAGTTTGAGAACTTCAAAGCATTTTTTACAGTACATTGGCTTTACTTGGCATAGCTTTGTAGTCAGCATACATTAAGTTGTATGTAGGGTTGCAGAATTCTGGTATGTTTCTCAAAATTCCCAGGTTTTCCAGAAATCCTTGAAAGATTCCACATTTCCTGCTTATTCTGGGAATATTTGTTTATTTTGTCATTTGGCAGACACTCTTATCCAGAGCGACTTACAGTAGTCAGTGCATACATTCATACTTTTTTTTTGTACTTCCAAACATGATATCTGGAAACCTGGGAATCTGGGGAAAGTTACCATATTTTACAACCCAAATTGTGTGGATGGGTGAGGGTCTCCCACCTTCTCATAGTGTGTCTCCATACAGAGGAAGATGGTGTAAGCTGTGAGGCAGGCCAGACAGCCCTCTAGATACGACGAGCCTCCCAGCTTCTCTGCCTCAGCATACAGGTTGTTCAACGTCCTCACAGTCTCCTCAAACTGCTGCTTATCAATCTGAAACACAAACCACAATGAAAAATAATAATAATTCTAGTTGTGTCTCAAATAGTGTACTACTTTTGACCAGCTAGGGCCCATATGGCTCTGGTCAAAAGTAGTGCACTGTACTGTATGTACAGTAAAGGGAGCCATTTGGGAAGCAACCCAAGTCAAATAAAAAAATGTACCTTTGAGATGATACATAAGGTGATATCTAAGGGAAGGCAATCAAGATATTAACTAAGTGATGTATTTTTCTATTTTAAAATGATCAAATGGATCGTTAGATATCTAACAAATGCCAGGTAAAATGTTCCCATTCTTTTCACCCTCGTGATAAATGAGTGGGTTGATTCCCAGAATCTATTAAATCAGAGAATGCTGCAATCCCTCTACACTATTGGACAAGCCTCCCAAAATAATTAGGATGCCTTGGCCGTGTGCTCACCACATGTTTTCACTTTATCACCCCGCAGGACACACCAAAACCGCTAGTGAGGAATCTGACTCTCTCTTTATCTACTGGCAGAGACTAGCATAGTAAAAAAAACTTTCCCAAGGTTTCTATCAAACCAGTGATGATAGGTGTTGCTGATATGAGAGATGCAATGTGGCTCTGACAGAGCTCCAAGCAACCACACTCCCTAATTACGTACAGAGTGGAACTAAGGGCTAGCTAACATTAAATCATCATGCCAGGTCAGGCCTGCTCCACTGGAGGGCAGGCCAAGGGGTGTTGGACCACTGGAAGTAGTGAAGGGTGTTCTGACTGAGTGTCGGCGCGTCTCTCCAATCCGGTCTCCTTGGAGAGACTGAGTCTGTGTCCCAAATGGCACCCTATCCCCTATATTGTGCACTAGGGCTGCATGATTAATAGAATTCAGATCGAAATTGCGATATTGACATATGCAATATCCATATCGCAAGTGGCTACGATTTTCTCCTTCCTTTGACACTCCGTTAATACCAGTGTCCCGTGTGGCTCAGTTGGTAGACCATGGCGCTTGCAACGCCAGGGTTGTGGGTTCGATTCCCATGGGGGACCAGTACAAAAAAATATGAAAATATATGAGCTCACTACCATAAGTCACTCTGGATAAGAGTGTCTGCTAAATGACAAATTAAAATACAACAAAAACTATACGGTACCTCCTCCACTGAGATGTGCTAGACTCCATTCATTTACTCTCTACATGCACAGAGGATGCAGACCAATCACAAGCGGCTCTCTCACTCTTTGCATGACATGCATATGCTGGCCAATCACAAGCGTCCCCGCTTAGCGCACGCAGTTAGACGCTGGTTGGGAGAGGCTATACGGACACGACTGGGGTCCAAATCAAATCAAATTTTATTTGTCACATACACGTGTTTAGCAGATGTTATAGCGGGTGTAGCGAAATGCTTGTGCTTCTAGCTCCGACAGTGCAGTAATATCTAACAAGTAATATCTAACAATTTCACAACATCTACCCAATACACACAAAACTAGTAAGGAATGGGATTTAAGAATATATACATGGACAAGCAATGACAGAGCGGCATGGACTAAGATACAGTAGAATATTATAGAATATAATGCAGAACATACATATGAGATGAGTAGTGCAAGATATGTAAACATTATTAAAGTGACTAGTGTTCCATTTCTTAAAGACTTGACTGCCCTTGACCAGCACAAAAACATCCTGTGGCGTACTGCATTAGCATCAAATAGCCCCCGCGATATGCAACTTTTCAGGGAAGTTAGGAACCAATATACACAAGCAGTTAGGAAAGCAAAGGCTAACTTTTTCAAACAGAAATTTGCATCCTGTAGCACTAACTCCAAAAAGTTTTGGGACACTGTAAAGTCCATGGAAAATAAGAGCACTTCCTCCCAGCTGCCCACTGCACTGAGGCTAGGAAACACTATCACCACCGATAAATCTACAATAATCGAGAATTTCAACAAGCATTTTGCTACGGCTGGCCATGCTTTCCACCTGGCTACCACTACCCCGGCCACCAGCTCTGCACCCTCCGCTGCAACTTGCCCATGCCCCCCCCGCTTCTCCTTCACACAAATCCAGACAGCTGATGTTCTAAAAGAGCTGCAAAATCTGGACCCCTACAAATCATCTGGGCTAGACAATCTGGACCCTTTCTTTCTAAAACTAGCCGCCGAAATTGTCGCAACCCCTATTACTAGCCTGTTCAACCTCTCTTTCGTAACGTCTGAGATCCCCAGAGATTGGAAAGCTGCCGCGGTCATCCCCCTCTTCAAAGGGGGTGACACTCTAGATCCAAACTGTTACAGACCCATATCCATCCTGCCCTGCCTTTCAAAAGTTTTTGAAAGCCAAGTCAACAAACAGATCACCGACCATTTCGAATCCCACCGTACCTTCTCCGCTATGCAATCCGGTTTCCGAGCTGGTCATGGGTGCACTTCAGCCACGCTCAAGGTCCTAAACGATATTATAACCGCGATCGATAATAGACAGTACTGTGCAGCCGTTTTCATTGACCTGGCCAAGGCTTTCGACTCTGTCAACCACCGCATTCTTATTGGCAGACTAAATAGCCTTGGTTTCTCAAATGACTGCCTCGCCTGGTTCACCAACTACTTCTCAGATAGAGTTCAATGTGTCAAATCGGAGGGCCTGTTGTCTGGACCTATGGCAGTCTCTATGGGGGTGCCACAGGGTTCAATTCTTGGGCCAACTCTTTTCTCTGTGTATATCAATGACGTCGCTCTTGCTGCTGGTGACTCTCAGATCCACCTCTACGCAGACGACACCATTTTGTATACATCTGGCCCTTCATTGGACACTGTGTTAACAAACCTCCAAACGAGCTTAAATTCCATACAACACTCCTTCAGTAGCCTCCAACTGCTCTTAAACACTAGTAAAACTAAATGCATGCTCTTCAACCGAACGCTGCTTGCACCCGCCCACCCGACTAGAATCACTACTCTAGACGGGTCTGACCTAGAGTATGTGGACAACTACAAATATCTAGGTGTCTGGTTAGACTGTAAACTCTCCTTCCAGACTCACATTAAGAATCTCCAATCCAAAGTTAAATCTAGAATCGGTTTCCTATTTCGCAACAAAGCCTCCTTCACTCATGCTGCCAAACATGCCCTCGTAAAACTGACTATCCTACCGATCCTTGACTTCGGCGATGTCATTTACAAAATAGCCTCCAACACTCTACTCAGCAAATTGGATGTTGTCTATCACAGTGCCATCCGTTTTGTCTCCAAAGCCCCATATAATACCCACCACTGTGACCTGTACGCTCTTGTTGGCTGGTCCTCACTACATATTCGTCGCCAAACCCACTGGCTCCAGGCCATCTATAAATCACTGCTAGGCAAATCCCCGCCTTATCTTAGCTCATTGGTCACCATAGCAACACCCACTCGTAGTCTGCGCTCCAGCGGGTATATCTCACTGGTCATCCCCAAAGCCAACACCTCCTTTGGCCGCAATTCCTTCCAGTTCTCTGCTGCCAATGACTGGAACAAATTGCAAAAATCTCTGAAGCTGGAGACACTTATCTCCCTCACTAACTTTAAGCATCAGTTGTCAGAGCACCTTACCGATCACTGCACCTGTACACAGCCCATCTGAAATTAGCCCGCCCAACTACCTCATCCCTATATTGTTATTTATTTTGCTCATTTGTACCCCAGTATCTCTATTTGCACATCATCTCTTGCACATCATTCCAGTGTTAATACTCAATTGTAATTATTTTGCACTATAGCCTATTTTATTGCCTTACCTCCATAACTTGCTAAATTTGCACACTGTATATTATATGTATTTCTGTTGTATTTTTGACTTTGTTTTGTTTTACCCCATATGTAAGTCTGTGTTGTTGTTTTTATCGCACTGCTTTGCTTTATCTTGGCCAGGTCGCAGTTGTAAATGAGAACTTGTTCTCAACTGGTTTACCTGGTTAAATAAAGGTGAAATAAAAAAAATAAAAATAAAAATAAAAAAGTGGCCAGTGATTTCAATAGGCAGCAGCAGCCTCTAATGTGCTAGTGATGGCTATTTAACAGTCTGATGGCTTTGAGATAGAAGCTGTTTTTCATTCTCTCGGTCCCAGCTTTGATGCACCTGTACTGACCTCGCCTTCTGGATGATAGCGGGGTGAACAGGCAGTGGCTTGGGTGGTTGATGTCCTTGACGATCTGGTCTGCAGCTTATCATGATCCAAATGGATGATGTATGTCGCGCAGCTGAGAGTCGAGTGTGGAAACGAATGGATTCGGTTCAGTCAGTCGTCCTGATAAGCCCTTGCTTCCCTTCCCAGCTAGTTTATGTTGTTAAAACTTGCACAAGAAAGTGATGTTTATTTTTCGATGAGGGAGAAATAACTTGTAGTATTGGTCACCATCTGGATTTGGTCACTATCTCCAAAATGTTCCATCCCACTTGATTCTATTTTTAGTAGGATAGCAGCCTTCACAAAAAATAACTTGTAATATTGGTAGTAACCATCTGTTGTCACCATGATACAGTCTACACTGCTCAATGGGGAGAGTTTGCGCTGCAAGCCAACAACAACAACACTGGCCAGGGTCCTTCGCTCCTGCTTGCCGCAGTAAGGAAAGGGAAGTAGCTAGATAGTGTAGCCAACATCAGGCCAGCGTGACAGCTAAAGCACATTTCTTGTAGTGGTTTTCACCGAAAATGTACAGCTACATCATTAACGTCTAACATTACATTTTTGTATTGAGATGAAGATGGCGCTACAGTGGATGGCATTGTTTTTACATTATATTTCCTACCTCATTTCCTACGACCGAAAACAGCTTCTGGACATCAGAACAGCGATCACGAACCTTGATTTGAATTAAGATTTGGATTTCAACAAGTCGGAAGCTCTGGACGTACTGCTCCTTCCGGGAACAGACCCTAATCCACGGAAGTCAAAGAAAAAGAGACGGCTAAAGACAGGCAAACGAGCGGGCTCCCTGATGACACTACACACTAGGTGAGTAAATAAACCGCCTCTACCCTTCGTTCTATTGGCAAATGTACAATCACTGGAGAACAAACTGGACGAGCTTCGCTCGAGACTATCCTATCAACGGGACATGAGGAATTGTAATATCCTATGTTTCTCTGAGTCGTGGCAGAACATGGACATGGATAATATACATCTAGCAGGTTTACCTATGTATCGTTAAGACCGAACGGTAGCTTCGGGTAAGGTTAAGGGGGGAGGTTTGTGTCTCTTTGTTAACAGCTGGTGCAAAATCTCTAATGTTAAGGAAGTCTTGAGGTTTTGGAATACCTCATGATAAGCTGCAGACCATACTATTTATCAAGAGAGTTATCTAAATGTTTCATATCTGTCTATTTACCACCACAAACTGATGCTGGCACTAAGACCGCAGTCAACAAGCAGTATAGGGCAAACAAGAAAATACACATCTAGAGGCGGCGCTCCTAGTGGCCAGTGATTTTAAAGCACGGAAACTGAAATCCATCTTAGGAGGCGACAAAACTCTAAATCACCATTATTCCACACACAAAAACACATACAAAACTCTCCCTCGTCCTCCATTTGGCAAATCTGACCATAACTCTATCCTCCCGATTCCTGCTTACAAGCAAAAACTCAAACAGGAAGTACCAGTGACACGCTCAACACAGAAGTGATCTAATGAAGCGAATGCTAAGCTACAGCACTGTTTTGCTGGAATATGTTCAGGGATTCATCTGATAACATTGAGGAGTTTAACACATCAGTCAGCTTCATTAATAAGTGCATCGCATCGTCCCCACAGTGACAGTAAATACATATCCCAACCAGAAGCCATGAGCTGCTGCTTTCAAGGTAGCGGGACACTAATCCGGACGCTTATAAGAAATCCCGCTACGACCTCCAACGAGCCATCAAAAAGTCAAAACAGGACCCTAGTCATAGACTGTTCTCTCTGCTACCGCACGGCAAGCGGTACCGGAGCGCCAAGTCTAGGTCCAAAAGGCTTCTCAACAGCTTCTACCCCCAAGCCATAAGACTCCTGAATAGCTAATCATGGCTACCCGGACTATTTGCACTGCCCCCCCACCCCATCTTTTTACGCTGCTGCTACTCTGTTAATTATTTATGCATAGTCACTTTAACTCTACCCACATGTACATACAGTGGGGAAAAAAAGTATTTAGTCAGCCACCAATTGTGCATGTTCTCCCACTTAAAAAGATGAGAGAGGCCTGTAATTTTCATCACAGGTACACGTCAACTATGACAGACAAATTGAGAAAAAAAATCCAGAAAATCACAATGTAGGATTTTTTATGAATTTATTTGCAAATTATGGTGGAAAATAAGTATTTGGTCACATACAAACAAGCAAGATTTCTGGCTCTCACAGACCTGTAACTTCTTCTTTAAGAGGCTCCTCTGTCCTCCACTCGTTACCTGTATTAATGGCACCTGTTTGAACTTGTTATCAGTATAAAAGACACCTGTCCACAACCTCAAACAGTCACACTCCAAACTCCACTATGGCCAAGACCAAAGAGCTATCAAAGGACACCAGAAACAAAATTGTAGACCTGCACCAGGCTGGGAAGACTGAATCTGCAATAGGTAAGCAGCTTGGTTTGAAGAAATCAACTGTGGGAGCAATTATTAGGAAATGGTAGACATACAAGACCACTGATAATCTCCCTCGATCTGGGGCTCCACGCAAGATCTCACCCCGTGGGGTCAAAATGATCACAAGAACGGTGAGCAAAAATCCCAGAACCACACGGGGGGACCTAGTGAATGACCTGCAGAGAGCTGGGACCAAAGTAACAAAGCCTACCATCAGTAACACACTACGCCGCCAGGGACTCAAATCCTGCAGTGCCAGACGTGACCCCTGCTTAAGCCAGTACATGTCCAGGCCCGTCTGAAGTTTGCTAGAGTGCATTTGGATGATCCAGAAGAGGATTGGGAGAATGTCATATGGTCAAATGAAACCAAAATATAACTTTTTGGTAAAAACTCAACTCGTCGTGTTTGGAGGACAAAGAATGCTGAGTTGCATCCAAAGAACACCATACCTACTGTGAAGCATGGGGGTGGAAACATCATGCTTTGGGGCTGTTTTTCTGCAAAGGGACCAGGACGACTGATCTGTGTAAAGGAAAGAATGAATGGGGCCATGTATCGTGAGATTTTGAGTGAAAACCTCCTTCCATCAGCAAGGGCATTGAAGATGAAACGTGGCTGGGTCTTTCAGCATGACAATGATCCCAAACACACCGCCCGGGCAACGAAGGAGTGGCTTCGTAAGAAGCATTTCAAGGTCCTGGAGTGGCCTAGCCAGTCTCCAGATCTCAACCCCATAGAAAATCTTTGGAGGGAGTTGAAAGTCCGTGTTGCCCAGCGACAGCCCCAAAACATCACTGCTCTAGAGGAGATCTGCATGGAGGAATGGCCCAAAATACCAGCAACAGTGTGTGAAAACCTTGTGAAGACTTATAGAAAACGTTTGACCTGTGTCATTGCCAACAAAGGGTATATAACAAAGTATTGAGAAACTTTTGTTATTGACCAAATACTTATTTTCCACCATAATTTGCAAATAAATTCATAAAGAATCCTACAATGTGATTTTCTGGAAAAAAAATTCTCATTTTGTCTGTCATAGTTGACGTGTACCTATGATGAAAATGACAGGCCTCTCTCATCTTTTTAAGTGGGAGAACTTGCACAATTGGTGGCTGACTAAATACTTTTTTCCCCACTGTATTACATCAACTACCTCAACTAGCCGGTGCCCCAGCACATTGACTCTGCACCGGTACCCCCCTGTATATAGCCTCCCTACTGTTATTTTATTTTACTTCTGCTCTATTCTTCTCAACACTTTTTTTTGTTGTTTTTTTTATAAATGAATTGTTGGTTAAGGGCTGTAAGTAAGCATTTCACGCTAATGTCTACACCTTTTGTATTCGGCGCATGTGGCAAATAAAATTTGATTTGATTTGATCCGACGCTCATCGGATGTGGCAGGGCTTGCAAACTTTCACGGATTACAAAGGGAAACCCAGCCACGCGCTTCCCAGTGACGCGAGCCTACCAGACGAGCTAAATGCCTTCTATGCTCGCTTCGAGGAAAGCAACACTGAACCATGCATGAGAGCACCAGCTGTTCCGGACGACTGTGTGATCTCGCTCTTCGTAGCCAATGTGAGTAAGACCTTTAAACAGGTTAACATTCACAAGACGGCAGACCACCATAGTCTCTGTGCTCAAGAACGCCATCTGTAGCCATGAAATGCTTTGAAAGGCTGGTCATGGCTCACATCAACACCATCATCCCAGACCCACTCCAATTCGAATACTGCCCCAACAGATCCACAGATGACGCAATCTCTATTGCACTCCACACTGCCCTCTCCCACCTGGACAGGAACACATTTTTACATTTTTTACATTTTAGTCATTTAGCAGACGCTCTTATCCAGAGCGACTTACAGTTAGTGAATACATTTTTTTTTTTTTTATACTGGCCCCCCGTGGGAATCGAACCCACAACCCTGGCGTTGCAAACACCATGCTCTATCAACTGAGCTACATCCCTGCCGGCCATTCCCTCCCCTACCCTGGACGACGCTGGGCCAATTGTGCGCCGCCCATGAGTCTCCCGGTCGCGGCCGGCTGCGACAGAGCCTGGATTCGAACCAGGATCTCTAGTGGCACAGTTAGCACTGCGATGCAGTCCCTTAGACCACTGCGCCACTCGGGAGACTTGTGTGAGAATGCTGTTCATTGACTATAGCTCAGTGTTCAACACCATAGTGCCCTCCAACCTCATCACTAAGCTCAGGAACCTGGGACTGAATACCTCCCTCTGCAACTGGATCCTGGACTTCCTGACGGGCCACCCCCAGGTGGTAAGGGTAGGCAACAACACATCCACCACGCTAATCCTCAACACCGGGCCCCCTCAGTAGTGCGTGCTTAGTTCCCTCCTGTACTCCCTGTTCACCCATGACTGCATGGCCACGGACAACTCCAACACCCTCATTAAGTTTGCTGATGACACAAAGGTGGTTGACCTGATCACAGACAACGATGAGACAGCCTATAGGGAGGAGATCAGTGACCTGGCAGTGTGGTGCCAGGACAACAACCTCTCCCTCAATTTACATTTTAGTCATTTAGCAGATGCTCTTATCCAGAGTGACTTACAGGAGCAATTAGGGTTAAGTGCCTTGCTTAAGGGCACAGGCAGATTTTTCACCTAGTCGGCTCGGGGATTAGAACCAGCAACCTTTCGGTTACTGGCACAATGCTCTTACCCACTAAGCTACCTGCCGCCCTAATTTCAGCAAGACAAAGGAGCTGATCGTGGACTACAGGAAACGGAGGGACACGCACGCCCTCATCCACAATGACAGGGCTGTAGTGGAGCGGGTCATGAGCTTCAACTTCCTCGGTGTCCACATCACTAAGGAATTATCATGGTCTACACACACCAACACAGTCGGGTAGAAGGCACAACAACCCCTCTTCCCCCTCAGGAGGCTGAAAAGATTTGTAATTGGCCCTCAGATCCTCAAAAAGTTATAAAGCTGCACCATTGAGAGCATCTTGACTGGCTGCATCACTGCTTGGCATCCGACCGCAAGGCACTACAGAGGGTAGTGCGGATGGCCCATTACATCACTGGGGCCGAGCTCCCTGCCATCCAGGAACACTATACCAGGCGGTTTCAGAGGAAAGCCCTAAAAATGGTCAAAGACTCCAGCCACACAAGTCATAGACTGTTCTCTCTGCTACCGCATGGCAAGCGGTACCGATGCACCAAGTCTGGAACCAACATGACCCTGAACAGCTTCTAGCCCCAAGCCATAAGACTGCTAAATATTTAGTTAAATAGTTAACCAAATAGCTACTATCTGCATTGACCTTTTTACACTAAATGTTGTTACTGTTTATTATCTATCCTGCTGCCTAGTCACTTTATCCCTACCTATATGTACACATCCACCTCGTACCCCTGCACATCGACTCGGTACTTACCCCAAGTTATTGTTACTCATTGTGTATTTATTTATTCCTTGTGTTATTCTTTTTCAATTATTTCTGTATTTTTGTCTTTGCATTGTTGTAAGTAAGCATTTCACTGTTAGTGTACACCTATTGTTTACGAAGCATGTGAAAATTGTCTTCGAATTTTTATTTATTTATATGGAGAAAAAAATACAAATAAAATAATAATAATAATACTCAGATAAAAACGGAATTAGGTTTTAGGGTAGGGACGTCCCAAGGATCCCGTATAGCAAGGATGCCGGATAGCACTAACCGGAGAGAAAGGGCTTCACCTCAAAGTGTGTCGGAAACGAGTGCTGCTAGTGCTAACGAGAACGTTGATTTGGTGCCAAAGAACGGCACATCTTCAGTGGTATGGCAGTATTTCGGCTACAGGCAAACCGATGTCAACCAAATGCAAGTGTTGTGCAAAAAGTGCCTCAGAGTTGTGGCGATAAGAGGCAACACAAAACATTTATTCAATCATTTGAAGAAGAACCATTCCCCACCTACGTTAAGCAGGCATTGATTGCTGATGCGTTTTCGAGTGTAATGCCCTACGAAAAAACATCCCGCAGACGCAGAAATCACAGAGGCTATCACCTATCTATCACATTCAGTCAGCAAAGATGGCTTCAAGAAGACAATAAACAAGCTGGACAGGAGATACACACATTTCTCCCAAGTCGCCATCCCAACACTGGACCCAGAGACATAAAAATTGTATCCACAAGTTCATCTGATTCTGGGGAATTCCGAAGTATGCATTTAAGGGAGAAGTTGATAAAGGCCATTGCATTGAATGACTGGACCAGACTCCAATGTTTCAGACACAGGCTGCACCTTGCAATTGGTAGGCTGTGTTACATGTTAAGGCACTTTGACTTTTAATTTATATTATAATAATGATTGAGCCTACTTATACATAAATTGCAGATTCATAAGCTTCCTATTGCATTTGTAGCCTATAGCTGCCTGAATAAATAATTAACTTAGGTTATTACATTTTAGTCATTTAGCAGACGCTCTTATCCAGAGAGACTTACAGTTAGTATAAGAACTCAATGGTAAAATAGGAATGTTATTAATTTATTAATTAATGCTACGCTTATAGTACACTAGATTTAGATGATCATGTTAAAAATGAATGTTTGTTATTAAGTAGGTGTAATAATCCTATTATCATATGTATAACAATTGTGGAAAATATTTGTTTCATTTGGTTTTGTATTCAGTTAGCTCAGTATGTATTAATTCATTTGACCTCATTTTATAAGTGATGTTCTCTACTCTGACACTTGTATTAACCATGTTTGATGGAATTACCAAGTTTTCACCCAAGTGTTTGGAAAATCGCAACTCATAAATCACAATATCTGCCTTTTTTTCTATTTTTTTGCTATTAGATATTTTGTCCAAATATTCCAGCCCTATAGTGCATTCAATTTGCCCAGGGGCCATAGGGCTCTGGTCAAAAGTAGTGCACTATAAGGAATAGGGTGCTATTTGTCACACAACTAAGAGAGTGGACTTGGTGTCCTGCAAACCAGACCAGATGAGGAGAGCAGCCAGGCCTTTCAGGCCTCTGAACAGCCTCCAAGTTATGTTCCCATGCACCCACTGCCCATGGAATGTAACAACAAGCGCCAACAGATCAGTTGTCTTAGGCATGTTTGGTGCCTGCCGTGAGGAGTCTTTGTTCTCCCTCTAATTTCCCATAAGGCTGGGATTCAAACCACATTTCTCCTTCGTCTGAACATCTTTCCATTACGTTGGATGCAGTAATTTGAACATTAAGAAGTGTACTGCACACAGGCTTTAGGATAAGTGTGTGCTACGATGGTATCTATCCTCAGAAACTACCATCTTAAACAACTTATTTAGCTTACTTTGTGTCAAGCGATCTACTGTAGATATGTGAATAAGGAAAATAAAAAGGAAAGGGTAACAGCATTACCAATTTATTTTATTGTCCCTGGCTGGTCTGGCTCGCTACCTGCCAAATACACTGACCGCTTAGTGCTTCTCCAGACATGTTCTTGTACTAAAC
Source organism: Coregonus lavaretus (assembly GCF_964263955.1). Taxonomy (NCBI): domain Eukaryota; kingdom Metazoa; phylum Chordata; class Actinopteri; order Salmoniformes; family Salmonidae; genus Coregonus; species Coregonus lavaretus. The sequence continues at coordinate 33,270,995 of NC_140004.1, read as the reverse complement.
CTTAGAAAACATTATTCAACAGAGGTGAAATCATCAACAGAACGTGCTGCCCCATGATCTATTTCAGATAAAAGAGCAACATGGATCCAAAGTTGAATAAAATAAAGTGTTTTATGAATTGATACATTTGGTATTTTGTCACTTGGACATCTGGAGAAAAAAAAACAATCTGGTGAAATAAATATGACTGTATAAAAAATAACAAACTCACTTAAAAAGTTTGGCAGCACAATTCCTATGATATACTACTGTGCTAGCAAAGGGATGGGAGAAATGTTGGAAAGGTTTTTTCTGATGAGGCACTGTAGCTGTGGATGGACTCCCGGAGGAGTAGCATGCTGTATTTCTTCAGCATTGGTATGTATAGTGCATCCTACAGGACACAAAGTGTGCTAAAGAGAGACCACCCAATCAAGAGGGAAGTGCCATTAAACCACAAAGCTGTGTTGTAAAGCTACTCTTTTCATGTGGCACATGCATGGCAAAAAATAGTTTTTGTTCCTGTGAACTCTGCTCTAACCATTTAGCTAGCTGCACAATCTTTAATGTGGGCATAGCGCAGAAGTGTTTATCCTCATGGACCTGCTTCACTCCATTCGCTGGATCATTACCAAATCCTGTATTTCAAACCAGTTTCTGCACTCAAGTGTGACAGTTCAACTGAGGACATAGACCAGATCAGTGAAGACTGCATTGGAGTCATAAGCTGCACTTCTTGACGTGTTCTGCGCCTAGCCTACAAAACCCCACAGGGCTCTAACTAAAAGCAGGAGATCAGAGATATATCTGGAGGGGCTGGACACGGGACATAAACATGTCTAAAAATTCGGTCTGATTTATAGATCAAATAGGTCTGAGCACCAGGAGCCTTAGCAGATCAGGGGCCGTATGTATCAATCGTCTCAGAGTAGGAGTGCTGGTCTAGGATCAGGGCCCGTATCCACAAAAGCATCTCAGAAAGAAGTCCTCGGAATCCTGTTAAAACCTGTTTTAAGACTAAAAAACCTCCCAGCACAGAGTAGGTTTAAGGATTATGTTAACACACTGCTCAAACACACTGAGCCAGGAGTAAAATCAACTCACAAAAGTTTCTCAGCTGGTAATCACGACAGTTTGAGGTACCGCAAAGGAAAGATAGTGATGACGCTCATTGACATTGTTGTAAATGGGGAACAACCAATTGCGATGAGGCATCACCAGCTGTGAACTTTATAGCACGCTTCAGACAACCACTGTGTATGTGACTGTACATCAAATGTTGCAATTGTAAAATGTTTGACCAAATTTTTCGCCTGACACGATCACTTTGCCTACTCTTAATGATGCCCTAATATATTGGCATGCAGAACCTTTTTTTAAACCAACTCTGAGCGTTGTTAAAAGCTAAATTTTTACAATATTACCATTATCAACACACTCCCCTTTAACAACTATAAATAGCTTTAGCACAGTACATCAAGTCACTTGCCAATGATTTTGCATACAACGTTTGGAAGGTCTATCATTTTCATTGAACACAATCAAAGTTAACATACAGTGCATTCGGAAAGTATTCAGACACCTTTACTTTTTCCACATTTTGTTACGTTACAGCCTTATTCTAAAATTGATTGAATTAATTTTTTCCTCATCAATCTACACACAATACCCCATAATGACAAAGCGAAAACAGGTTTTTAGAGATGGTAGCAAATGTATTAAAAATTTAAAAAACAGAAATACTTATTTACATAAGTATTCAGACCCTTTGATATGAGACTCGAAATTGAGCTCAAGGTGCATCCTGTTTCCATTGATCATCCTTGATATGTTTCTACAACTTCATTGGACTCAACCTGTGGTAAATAAAACATGATTTGGAAAGGCACACACCTGTCTAAATAAGGTCCCACAGTTGACAGTGCATGTCAGAGCAAAAACCAAGCCATGAGGTTGAAGGAATTGTCCGTAGAGCTCAGAGACAGGGTTGTGTCGAGGCACAGATCTGGGGAAGGGTACCAAAACATTTGTCGGCAGCATTGAAGGTCTCCAAGAACACTGTGGCCTCCATCATTCTTAAATGGAAGAAGTTTGGAACCACCAAGACACTTCCTAGAGCTGGCCGCCAGGCCAAACTGAGCAATCAGGGGAGAAGGGCCTTGGTCAGGGAGGTGACCAAGAACCCGATGGTCACTCTGACAGAGCTCCAGAGTTCCTCTGTGGAGATGGGAGAACCTTCCAGAAGGAAAATCATCTCTGCAGCACGCCACCAATCAGACCATTATGGTAGAGTGGTCAGACGGAAGCCACTCCTCAGTAAAAGGCACATGACAGCCCGCTTGGAGTTTGCCAAAAGACACCTAAAGGACTCTCAGACCATGAGAAACAAGATTCTCTGGTCTGATGAAACCAAGATTGAAACTCTTTGGCCTGAATGCCAAGCGTCAAGTCTGGAGCAAACCTGTCACCATCCCTACGGTGAAGCATGGTGGTGGCAGCATCCTGCTGTGGGGATGTTTTTCTGCGGCAGAGACTGGGTGACTAGTCAGGATCGAGGGAAAGATGAACGGAGCAAAGTACTGAGAGATCCTTGATGAAAACCTGCTCTAGAGCGCTCAGGACCTCAGACTGGGGCGAAGGTTCACCTTCCAACAGGACAATGACCCTAAGCATACAGCCAAGACAACGCAGGAGTGGCTTCGGGACAAGTCTCTGAATGTCCTTGAGTGGACCAGCCAGAACCTGGACTTGAACCCGATCTAACATCTCTGGAGAGACCTGAAAATAGTTGTGCAGCGACGCTCCCCATCCAACCTGACAGAGCTTGAGAGGATCTGCAGAGAAGAATGGGAGAAACTCCTCAAATACAGGTGTGCCAAGCTTGTAGCGTCATACCCAAGAAGACTTGAGGCTTTAATCGCTGCCAAAGGTGCTTCAACAAAGTACTGAGTAAAGGGTCTGAATACTTATGTAAATGTGATATTTACGTTTTTTATTTGTAATACATTTGCTAAAATTTCTAAAAACCTGTTTTTGCTTTGTCATTATGGGGTATTGTGTGTAGATTGATGAGGGAAAAAAACAATTTAATACATTTTTGAATAAGGTTGTAACGTAACAAAATGTGAAGGGGTCTGAATACTTTCCGAATGCACTGTAAGCCCCCAAGAAGCCTTCAATTGCCCAATTTAGAGGCATGCCTAATTTAGGCATCTTTTTTTTAACAATGTGATGTTGCACTCCAAAATGATAACATGATGTAAGTCATTAAATATTTGAAAAACATGTTTATTTATTAGCCTAGTGGCTATAAGTATTTAGGCTATCATGTGAAATAGGCCTCATATGAAATAATTGTCAAAAGCGCAAGAGATTATGTTGCATGTAACCCTAGATTATTTATGGATTGATCATATAGAAATATCAACATATTATTTGAACAACTCCAAAGCAATTGCATGTGGCGCAGGAACCACTGACTCACTGACTGAATGTTTCTATTATCAAGACACCTGCTGGTAACTCTTAACTGGTTAAGACACCTCATGAGGTCTCCTAAATATCTGCCAACTCGGTGGGACTTATGACTAAAGAGGCTTCATGCATAACCTTCTGAGCACTTACGACCAATGTTCTACTCTGAGAGGCTTGGATACGGACCCTGTCCATGCAATCTTATTTATTGTGATCTAAAAGGCATACCTGATGCTCAATCAGCACTCCTACTCTGACACACTATGCAGATGGACTCAGATCACAGTGCTATCAGAGTGCTATAGCGTACCCTGTTCTCCAGTTCAGAAGGGAACTTGGTCTGGAAATGGCAGACAGTGCCGCTGGTGTAGTCTCTCTGGATGAACACTTTGGCAGCAATAGCCGCCTGCTGCCTCATATCCTGCAAGCTGTGAGTCTGGAAGGAAGGAAGGAAGGAAGGAAGGAAGGAAGGAAGGAAGGAAGGAAGGAAGGAAGGAAGGAAGGAAGGAAGGAAGGAAGGAAGGAAGGAAGGAAGGAAGGAAGGAAGGAAGGGGGCAAACTGGCTTTAGTTGAAGAGCTCAGTGAGGATTTAACACATAATGAATACATGTTTAAGCTGACAGCCTAGATGTGCACAACAGGCAATTTGGATTTCAACCATAAACAAATGATTTAGGCCTAATAGTCAAATAGATTTAACATCTATTGGCATGAAGTAGCAGGAACAACAACCATATCAACAAGCCTCATCTATTTGATTAACTGACAGCCCTATTCTGTATACAAAATAACATGGCTGCCATTTAATAACATGGCTGCCATTTTTGGCAGAATGAAAAACAGATGGCAGTTTCCTGTTGCAAAGATTACAATGCAGTGTGGACTCTGATTAATAATGAATGTTAACAAATGGAGCACTGTTGAAAACAAAATGTGTAGCCTACGCATAACGAATAAGACTAGGCTATGCTTAAACACTAGTAAGAACAAGGAAACAAATGACATGGAACACTGATCTATGAAGTGAAGACAATGAATTAGGCCGGCTAACGTTAATCATTCATAATCCTATCCTGTTTTATAATGGAAGCCACTACCAGACTGGGAGACCATCAACCTCAGTGGAGTAGGAGGGATGGCTTGCTTTCCGGATGCATTCCAAATGGCACCCTATTCCCTTTATAGTGCACTACTTTTGACCAGAGCCCTATATGGGCCCTGGTAAAAGTTGTGCGCTACACTACATAGGGAATGGGGTGCCATTTCGGACACAACTTCTGATTCATTATTAGCCTACAGTGTGCTGTGCTAACAGGATATAATGTGTGTGTCCTTCATAAACCATACAGTAAGTCAGTGTCTCAGACTACTGAAGCATAAGTCTTAGGAACAGGATACAGCCTAGATGATCTATTACGCTCATCACAACTTTGTTTGGTTATGGATAAAATGTCCTCAAAAGTTAAACTAACTTTGTCTGTCTTCCATTTAAGATTTAAGCCCTACAGCTATTATGTGATAATCCATCATTCTGACAAGCTGTTTTAACACTGGTCTCTGGCTGTTTCTCAGACAGCAGGAACAGATAACATCAACTCTAATCTGACATGTTTATCTAGCTAGGTTATCATGATTTATCCAAGCAATTATGTTTTAATTGGTAGGAGAGTAGGAGTAGCTAGCTATAGCCATTTCAGGGTTATTTTTTCTGAAGGAAAAATCTATTAGCTTTAACATGCCTGAGAAGCGAAATAGGCTAATATAGTTTCATGAAGTGCTTCAATTTGTAAGTCGCTCTGGATAAGAGCGTCTGCTAAATGATGTAAATGCTTCCGTGTGTGTGTGTGTGTGTAAAGGTATGACACACAAGCTAGCTAACTATAGTGTTATTGTGAAGTACGCATAGACATGCTTAACCCCGTCCTGAGAGTTTTGATAAGCTAAAGTATGCGAACACAATCAAATCTCTACTCTCATATGCTGACTTGTCTACCCTACAATTATCTACAAGGTGGGGCAATGAATCACTGCAATTGCATTGTAGCTAATAATTGAATAATTAGGGCAAACCTTTTCAACAGAGGAATGAGGGAATGTATTATTGTTTCATCAAATTTAAAGTGGTACTAGTAAATGTCATTAGCTAACTCAACTTCAAGAACAACAGAAGCATAATTCAGTTATAAATGTGTTGATTAACTAGCTGACTATCCAGCTAGATAACATTTGCATTTGTCAAAATGGTTAGTTAGCAGCTCATCTCGCAATCTGCCTCACACATTCATTAGGAAAAATAACACCAGAAACGAGTTAGATAATACAATTTCATACAAAACCATTTAAAATCCAATCATATCAAAGACAAACAACGCCCCATCTTTAGTGAATTAACTAGTTAGCTAGCTATTTACATGTCGATGTTAGCTAACGTTAGATAGCGGCAAAGACAGATCATATAAGGCAGACCATCGATATACATATTATTAACACGCAATCAATTGTAAGTACACAATTGATTGACAAAATGGGCATAGTCATATACTGCTAGCGATGATAATTGTGATTAAAACAACTGATCACAAAATTCCTTACCTCAGCCATGTTGCCAGCTCTGTTTACTTTCCGTTAGCTGAGTACCGCTACTAATGTGTCTGGATACAACTTCTCCAATTCACAAGGTTCCTGACCGGCAAATTCATATGCACTGAATTCTCTACTTTCTGTGTGAGAATAATCAACCAAAAATATCTAATTTGCTGTCAAACTTTATTAATCTTACATTTAGAGTGAGCATGATTGGAAAAATGAAACAGAGTTTGAGTGAATTTTCTACGTTTTCCAACTACCTCTGGTCCAGGGCATCACGAACTATGCCCTGCCCTGGAGCAACTCTCAACTACTCTCCAACCTGTACGTGCGCTCTGGGATCCTTGGGTTTCTTTCATTATTTTAGGCTATCGGGTATTACTGCATAAGCCTACACAGCCAAATAGCCTATACAGCCAATCGCCAAATAATGCTTTTGGGAAGGGCAGCAAAAGTTATCATCAATCCATGGAGTTAACGTCAAACCACGGAGGCAAAAAGGTCATTGTCGAAGTTTAATTCAATAAGACAGATAATAAGCTGCGAAAGGAGAGTTGAAAATAAAGAGAAGGGAGGGCCAGAAAAGTAATATTTGGAAAGTATTTGGTGAAGTGGTAAAAGAGGATTATAGTAGTGCCGGTTATGTTCTGTGTGATGATTGTGAGGCTCTATACAAATTCGACAGTCACAAGACGGGACTTCAAATGGGCCTATGGCATGTAAAGGGAACTGTAGCCTACTGTTTAGATGGGTTAAATGGAAACTGAAATCTGGACATTGACTAACCAGAATAACCTACTGTCTTTTGGCAAATTCCAAAGTCCCCTGATAATGATAGTCCTGTGCGAATCGACATCCCTGTGTATTGAGAGAAATATCTGAGTTTGACAGGTGTTGCTTGCAGTTTGGTTATACGTTTTGTGCGAATGAATTGAACATCGCCAAATGCATTTAAACAAATATTGCGCCTCTGGAATAATGGACATTCTGTGGTAATAAATACATAACCAACTTTCTCAATTTATACTAGTCCCGTGCGAATAGGGCTATAGCCTTAGTAATAACTCCTGCAGAATAAAACATTTATTGCAGTAAAATTATACACCAAATGTAGGCAAAATTTGGACTTGGGAACAGGAGTGGAGAAATATGATTTGTTTATTTCTGCATCTTGAGAGAATGCAAGGCAAAGTTAGATACCATCTGTAGAGGTGCTATTGGTCAGATTATTTTAACTAATTATCCAATCAAATCATGTTTGTTGTGTATTCCCATTGTGATTGGTCCCTGAACCCATAGGAAGCCATTTTGAAATATATAAACGCCTCCTTCATTTGTCTATCTGTAAGCATTGGTTTCATGGTTAACAAAAAAGAAGCAGTTTTATGAACTTCCACTGTCCTCCAAGAGTTGCTGAATTTCATTCTCACATCAGTTTGCTCCTCAATTTATACATCTTGGTTGGAGAGATATCCCCGCTACTCCAATGGTTGAGTCAATCCAGAGATTTCTCAGCTACAATAGACCAGCAGCGCAGTCAAACCAATCGATTTGTATAAACCTGTTAAAAAGTGAAATCGCTGGGCTATTTGTGTGTGTAACCAAATAGTGATGTCACAGAACACTAATCTAATAGACACAATCTAATTTGAGAGATTAGGGGCATGTTATTTTTAGCCTTTGATGAGAAAATAAAGGCCTCGTTCTAGTCATTAGTAGGCATGAGGAATTTTCATGATGGATTAGTGAACTGCAGACCAAAACAGCTGTTTTTTGCCAATACGACCATGTGAATGTGTGAAAAAGACCACCTTAACATTATCTACCTACCACCACCATTACATTGCACATTTTACTGCACCCTTTACCAGGCTGTGAGCCTAACACAAGGCCATGTCCAGGTAAATAGTAATTCTAGAAGTCACTTTTACTGAGCAATCCAGCTGCAGTTAACCCATATAATTCCCCAATCCCGGCCCTGCAATGGTCAGCCTGTGTGTGAGAAGGAAGTATAGTCTTTCCATTAGAGCCCCACTTCAGCATGAGCGGACTGAGTTGCAGTAAAACCCTCATCGTGGGCTATTAACCAGCATGTGTTGTAAATGACGGGCCCAAATGGTGCTCATTAGTCGGCTCTCCTCCTCTCCCAGACTCCAGCCATCACAGAGGGGAGAGAGCTGAGGCTTTAAAGGCCTGCTGCCTGCCCCATTGCCAAGAGACAAACAAACCCTGTAGAGTAACAATATAGGGATTTTTACATTTATGCAGATCCACTCTAATTACACCTGCCCTGAATGCCACTCTAGCAGCATCCCAAATGACACCACATTCCCTTTATAGTGCACTACTTTTGACCAGAACACTATGGGCTAAATAGGGAATAGGGCGCCATTTGGGACGTAGGAGGGATGGCTGTGAAAACGCATTCCTCCCTGGCGAGTCACACAGATACACCAAGTAAACACCATATTATCCTGGGCTGTGAAGAGCTCTGAACTTGGCAAAAACGGTTACTTACTGTAGCCTAGTGCTAATACCCTGTTAAAGGAACATTTTATTGGTCATGTTTACCACTGTGTATGATCAGCCACATAAAGGGATATGATTCAGTCAGCCATATTCTGGGGTTCTGGACTATTCTTGACTAAACAAAAGATCCTAGTGATCGCAAGTGATTATTGTGATATTATATTAATTTCTAATACATATAGCCACTTGTTTTGTAAGAATTAAGATAAGAATGTGCTGTTTAGATGTTTGAAAGCTGATTAAAGTTAATTTGGTCATAGCAGGAAATGTGTTAATGATTTTTCTCATTGCATGTTAAAGCAAAAGTAATAACTCCTGGTTTCATGGGTGTTCTTCCTGGGCTATATAGATTATGCCTCTTTGATCAGTTGAATGTACTGTACATAACTGCAAATTAGATGCAGTAACCACCATGTAAATATGTCACGGTTCATCAGGGAGAAATGAGAGACAGTAATTGCAATGGTTAGGTTTGTTATACAATTATACACTGAGTATACCAAACATTAGGAACACCTTCCTAATATTGAGTTGCACCCATGTTGACTCCAATGCTTCCCACATTTGTGTCAAGTTGGCTGGATGTCCTTTGGGTGGTGGACCATTCTTGATATACACGAGAAACTGTTGAGCGGAAAAAACCCAGCAGCGTTGCAGTTCTTGACACAAGCCAGTGCACCTGGCACCTACTACCATACCCTGTTTAAAGGCACTTTTTGAACAATTTATTTAACTAGGCAAGTCAAATTCTTATTTACAATGACGGCCTACCCCAGCCAAACCCAGACGACGCTGGGCCAATTGTGCGCCGCCCTATGGGACTCCCAATCACAAACCAGGGTCTGTAGTGATGCCTCTTGAACTGAGATGCAGTGGCTTAGACCGTTGCACCCATTCACCCTCTGAATTTTACATTTTTTACATTTTTAGTCATTTAGCAGACGCTCTTATCCAGAGCAAGAGTGCATATATTTTTTCATACTGGCCCCCCGTGGGAATCGAACCCACAATCCTGGCATTGCAAGCGCCATGCTCTACCAACTGAGCTACACAGGGCCCATATGACACACATACACAATACATGTCTCAATTGTCTCAAGGCTCAAATCCTTCTTTACCTGCCTCCTCCCCTTCATCTACACTGACTGAAGTGGATTTAACAAGTGACATTAATAAGGGATCATACCTTTCACATGGATTCACCTGGTCAGTCTATGTCATGGATGTTTTCTAAACTCAGTGTAGTTTACCCACAAGATACTATATAGCATCTCAACTGTCTTTGAGCCTGTTCTGCAGTTTCTCTAAATCTAGTTATGTAGAAAATAAATAAATTACATTCATTTACAACTGAGGGGCCTATACTTGGTAGCATGAGACTAAAACAAAGAATTGTGTATATGACTAATTTTGGAGTAGGTCTACACGTCAGATATTGCAAATACATACCATGTCTCAACTCAGATGACATCCCTCAAGAATGTCAACATTTATTTGAGAATGCCTGCTGACACTATTGATGAATAACTGGAGTTTTTTTTACTATAGAGGTATTTACAAGCAAAACAGGCATGGAGTGTGTCACGGTTTCGGCCGAGGCGGCCCCTCCTCCTTGTTCGGGCAGGCTTCGGCGGTCGTCGTCTCCGGAGTACTAGCTGCCACCGTTCGATGTTTCATGTTTGATTGGTTTTGTCTGTTTGTCACACCTGTTTAGTGTTTAGTCTCACTAGGCACCCTATTTAGTTCCTTGTGTTAGTTTAGGTGTTGTGTGTAATTGTTTTACTGTCGTGTGGTATTTTTGGTCCGCTGTATTTTGTTCTCTCTTTATTTCGTGTTGTATTAGAGAGTCCTGCACTTTGTGCACACTTACTTTGTTCAGTTTAGTGTGCGTTTATTTCGCCTGTGTGTCACGCTCTGGCTCCGGGACTGTGTATTTTGAGCCAGGGTGTGTTCATTTGGTTGTGTTGTATTTGGTTGTGTTTCATTGTTTGGTCGTGTGACTCCCAATCAGTGGTAACGAGTGTCAGCTGTCGGCTCGTTATCTCTGATTGGGAGCCATATTTAAACTGTCAGTGTTCACCTTAGTGTTGTGGGTTTTTGTTCCTTGTCAGTCATTGTAACGGAGGACTTCACGTTTCGTCATTGTTTGTTGTTTTCGTGTTTCGGCTTTAATTTAATAAAGTCATGTTCACCTTCAACGCTGCGCATTGGTCCTCCTCATTAGACGATCGTGACAGAAAAACCCACCAAGATGGGACCAAGCAGCGTGTCCAGGAGCCATCGCCAGGGAGATCCCTCACAGATCTCCTTCGCCTCCTGGACTGGGTCAAGCCGAGTGAGGAAGAGAAGGGCTTGACATTATGGCAGAAGGGCGAGAGGCTGGCGAGGGACATGGAGACCTTGTCCACGGGTAGGAGAGACGCCCCGAAAAATTTTAGGGGGGGGCTCACGACGTCGGACCAGCAGGAGGCCGCGATAGAGCGGCCCAGTGGGTTGCCGGAGAAGGCCGCCGGGTTACGGGGGCCACTGGTCGAAGAGGGGATGGAGGAAGTAGAGGCACGGCGAGAGGTACTGGCGTGTGTTGCCAGTCCGGTCCGGCCCGTTCCAGATCCCGGTGTAGGACCAGTGGTGTGTGTCCCCAGTACAGTCCGGCCCATCCAAGCTTCCCGCACCAAGCCAGTGGTGTGCGTCGTCAGTCCGGCACGGCCCGTGCCTGCTCTCCGCATCAAGCCTGTGGTGCGTCTCGTCAGCCCGGCTCTGCCCGTTCCTGCTCTCCGCACCAGGTCTGTGGTGCACGTCGCCAGCCCAGTCCGGCCCATTCCTGCTACTCGCAACAAGCCAAGGGTGCGAGTCGTCAGCCGGATTCAGCCCATTCCTGCTACTCGCACCAAGCCAAGGGTGCGAGTCGTCAGCCGGATTCAGCCCATTCCTGCTACTCGCACCAAGCCAAGGGTGCGAGTCGTCAGCCGGATTCAGCCCATTCCTGCTACTCGCACCAAGCCAAGGGTGCGAGTCGTCAGCCGGATTCAGCCCATTCCTGCTACTCGCACCAAGCCAAGGGTGCGAGTCGTCAGCCGGATTCAGCCCATTCCTGCTACTCGCACCAAGCCAGGGATGCGAGTCTTCAGCCTGGTGAGGCCTGTTCCGGCTCCACGCACCATGCAAAGGGTGCGTATCGTCTGCCAGGTCCGGTCCATTCCTGCCTCACGCGCCAAGCCAGGGGTGCGCGTCGGCAGTCCTGATCCAGCTAACTGGGTCAGATCGGACTGGGGACACTACGGGGGGATTGTAGTAGGGTGGTGGTCAAGCCCGGAGCCGGAGCCGCCTCCGAGGAGCAATACCCACCCAGCCCTTCCCTATTTGGGGTGTAGGCGCGGTCGGAGTCCGCGCCTTTAGGGGGGGGTACTGTCACGCTCTGGCTCCGGGACTGTGTATTTTGAGCCAGGGTGTGTTCATTTGGTTGTGTTGTATTTGGTTGTGTTTCATTGTTTGGTCGTGTGACTCCCAATCAGTGGTAACGAGTGTCAGCTGTCGGCTCGTTATCTCTGATTGGGAGCCATATTTAAACTGTCAGTGTTCACCTTAGTGTTGTGGGTTTTTGTTCCTTGTCAGTCATTGTAACGGAGGACTTCACGTTTCGTCATTGTTTGTTGTTTTCGTGTTTCGGCTTTAATTTAATAAAGTCATGTTCACCTTCAACGCTGCGCATTGGTCCTCCTCATTAGACGATCGTGACACTGTGGCCTGTGGCCGTTGTTGGCGTGTTTCTACGGACTTCACTAAAGACCTTTGGATTTATATCTCTGTGTCCTGCGTGTGATTCCACATCCCACTACACTCCACTCTTGACAGAATTACACACCATCTCATGGAATCAGCAGGAGCACCCACACCCACCGACATCATGGAGGAGCGCTTTCGTGGTCAAGAGGATCGGATCAACCAAATCGGGCACGCCCTGGACCGGGTGATGAACATTCTCCATCGATGGGAGATCAGCGATGTACCCACACCTCCACCTACCGCACCATCACCATCGGTCAGCCCGCCCGTCCAACAACCGGAACCCAGTGGGATTCGGCTCTCGCTCCCGAGGGCGTACGACGGCACCGCTGCCGGGTGTCAGGGGTTCCTGTTACAAGTGGAACTCTACCTTGCCACCGTACACCCGGCGCCCTCGGGACACGAGAGCGTTTCCGCCCTCATCTCCTGTCTCACCGGCAAGGCGTTGGAGTGGGCCAACGCCGAATGGAGGAGAATAGACGCCGCCACTATCACCTATGCGTCTATTCTACCTCCGGCAGGGGATGAGGAGCGCTCAAGAGTTTGCGCTGGAGTTCCGGACTCTAGCGGCAGATGCAGGGTGGAATGAGCGGGCCCTCATAGACCACTTTCGTTGCAGCCTCCGGGAGGACGTCCGCAGAGAGTTGGCGTGCAAGGATACTACACTCTCATTTGACCAGTTGGTGGACATGGCCATTCGGCTGGACACCCTGCTCGCTACCCGCGGACGTCCCAGGTGGGGTTCGCCCATTCCACCCTCCAGCGCCTCCGAGCCGAGCCCGATGGAGCTCGGAGGTGCTGGCGCTAGAGGGGGGAGAAGAAGGAGCCCGAGGGGGGCTGTCCCCTGCACCAACTGTGGCCGTGGAGGGCACACCGCGGCTAGGTGCTGGGGAGGGTCCCCTGGTGAGGGAGACGGCAGGTCACACATTGGGGAGTCCTCCCAGGTGAGTAGGCGCCCCACTTACCCAGAGCTTTCTGTCGTACACATAACTATACCTGTTTGTTTTCCACAGGTTGCACCTCGTTCCCAGCATAAGGCGCTACTAGATTCAGGCGCAGCTGGGAATTTTGTAGATCGTAAATTCTGTGTTGAGTTAGGGATTCCCCTCCTTCCGGTTGATAATCCTTTCCCTGTACATGCCCTAGATAGTCGTCCGTTAGGATCTGGGTTGATTAGGGAGGTCACGGCGCCACTTAGGATGAAGACGCAGGGGGGTCATGAGGAGACGATTCAACTCTATCTGATCGACTCTCCTGCGTATCCGGTGGTACTGGGGCTTCCCTGGTTGATTACCCATGATCCTACGATTTCGTGGCGAGAGAAGGCTCTTAAAGGGTGGTCTGCTCAGTGTGAGGGGCTATGTCTGGGTGTTTCCGTAGGGGCGACCTCGGTGGAGAGTCCGAACCAGATGCCAGCACTGCACATTCCACCTGAGTATGAGGATTTGGCACTCGTGTTTAGCAAGACAAGAGCGGCACGGTTGCCGCCTCATAGACAGGGGGATTGTGCGATAGACCTCCAGGCAGGAGCTGCGCTCCCGCGGAGCCATGTGTATCCTTTGTCACAGGAGGAGAAGAGGGCAATGGAGACATACATTGCCGAGTCTCTGAGACAGGGATACATACGGCCCTCCACTTCTCCCGCGTCCTCGAGCTTATTTTTTGTGAAGAAAAAGGATGGAGGTTTGCGTCCGTGTATTGATTACCGCGGTCTCAATCAGGTGACTGTGAAATATAGTTATCCACTCCCGCTGATTGCGACCATGACGGAGTCCTTACACGGGGCTCAGTTCTTCACAAAATTGGACCTCAGGAGCGCATATAACTTGGTGCGCATTAGAGAGGGCGATGAGTGGAAGACAGCATTTAGTACTACCTCCGGTCATTACGAGTATCTCGTCATGCCATACGGGTTAATGAATGCTCCATCAGTCTTCCAATCTTTTGTAGATGAGATTTTCCGGGACATGCAGGCGCAGGGAGTAGTGGTGTACATAGACGATATTCTGGTGTACAGTTCTACTCGGGCCGAGCATGTAGCCCTGGTGCGCAGGGTATTGAGGAGATTGTTGGAGCATGACCTGTATGTCAAAGCCGAGAAATGTCTGTTCTTTCAGGAGTCAGTCTCCTTTTTGGGTTATCAGTTGTCTGCGTCAGGGGTGAGAATGGAGGTTGACCGTGTGTCTGCCGTGCGTAATTGGCAAACCCCAACTACGGTTAAAGAGGTGCAGCAGTTCTTGGGTTTTGCGAATTACTACCGGAGGTTTATCCGGGGTTTTGGACAGGTGGCAGCTCCCATAACGTCCCTTCTGAAGGGGGGTCCTGTGCGCTTGCGGTGGTCAGCTGAGGCGGACAGGGCTTTTGGGAGACTGAAGGACCTGTTTACCTCGGCTCCAGTGCTGGCGCACCCGGATCCCACTTTACCATTCCAAGTAGAGGTAGACGCGTCTGAAGCCGGTATCGGGGCTGTTCTTTCACAACGGTCCGGCACACCACCTAAACTCCGCCCCTGTGCTTTTTATTCTAAGAAGCTCAGTCCGGCGGAGCGGAATTATGACGTAGGGGACAGGGAGCTGTTAGCCGTAGTACAGGCCCTAAAGGTGTGGAGGCATTGGCTTGAGGGGGCTCAACACCCTTTTCTCATTCTGACTGACCACCGTAACCTGGAATACATTCGAGCAGCTAGGAGACTGAATCCTCGCCAGGCTCGATGGACTATGTTTCTCGCCCGGTTTGTGTTTAAGATCACTTACATCCCTGGGTCCCAGAACGGGAAGGCAGATGCCCTGTCTCGGCGGTATGACACAGAGGAGAGGTGCGTGGAACCCACTCCCATACTACCTGAGTCTTGTCTGTTTGCACCGGTGGTATGGGAGGTCGATGCGGAGATTGAGCGGGCATTACGCACCGACCCTAGCCCTCCACAGTGTCCGGTGGGTCGGACGTACGTCCCGCTCGAGGTCCGGGATCGGCTTATTTATTGGGCTCACACGTCACCCTCCTCTGGACATCCAGGTATTGGCCGGACAGTGCACTGCCTTAGTACAAAGTACTGGTGGCCAACGTTAGCCAGGGATGTGAGGATTTATGTCTCCTCCTGCTCAGTGTGTGCCCAGTGTAAGGCGCCCAGACACTTGCCCAGGGGTAAATTACAACCCCTGCCCGTTCCACAACGACCCTGGTCTCACCTCTCGGTGGATTTTGTTACCGACCTTCCCTCCTCACAGGGGAATACCACCATCCTGGTCGTTGTGGATCGGTTCTCGAAGGCCTGTCGTCTCCTTCCCATGCCGGGTCTTCCTACTGCCCTACAGACCGCTGAGGCTCTATTTACTCACGTCTTCCGGCATTACGGGGTACCCGAGGATATAGTGTCTGATCGAGGCCCCCAGTTTACCTCCAGAGTCTGGAGAGCGTTTATGGAACGGTTGGGGGTTTCGGTGAGCCTTACCTCGGGTTACCACCCGGAGAGTAATGGGCAGGTCGAACGTGTCAACCAGGATGTGGGTAGGTTTCTGAGGTCATATTGTCAGGGCCGGCCGGAGGAGTGGGCGAGATATGTGCCCTGGGCCGAGATGGCACAGAACTCTCTCCGCCACTCCTCCACTAAACTAACCCCTTTCCAGTGTGTGTTAGGGTACCAGCCGGTTCTGGCACCTTGGCATGAGAGCCAGATCGAGGCCCCTGCTGTGGATGAGTGGGTGTGGCGCTCGGAGGAGACGTGGAACGCTGCACATGTCCATCTGCAGCGAGCCATCCGTCGACAGAAGACGAGCGCCGACCTCCACCGCAGTGAGGGGCCAGTGTACGCACCTGGAGATCGAGTCTGGCTCTCAACCAGAAACCTGCCCCTCCGCCTGCCCTGCCGGAAGCTGGGTCGGCGGTTTGTGGGGCCTTTTAAAGTCCTGAGGAGATTGAACGAGGTGTGTTACAGGTTACAACTGCCCATTGATTACAAAAATATTAACCCCTCGTTCCATGTGTCTCTCCTCAGGCCGGTGGTAGCTGGTCCACTCCAGGACTTTGAGATAGAAGAGACTCCTCCGCCCCCGTTGGACATCGAGGGGGCTCCGGCGTACACTGTTCGGGCCATCCTAGATTCGAGACGCCGGATGGGGGGTCTCCAATATCTCGTGGAGTGGGAGGGGTACGGCCCGGAGGAGCGGTGCTGGGTGCCGAGGAGGGACATCCTGGACCCGTCCCTTCTGACCGAATTCCATCGTGGTCATCCTACGCGCCCTGCTCCGCGTCCTCCTGGTCGTCCCCGAGGCCGGGGGCGGCGCACGGCTGGAGCCGCGCGTCAAGGGGGGGGTACTGTCACGGTTTCGGCCGAGGCGGCCCCTCCTCCTTGTTCGGGCAGGCTTCGGCGGTCGTCGTCTCCGGAGTACTAGCCGCCACCGTTCGATGTTTCATGTTTGATTGGTTTTGTCTGTTTGTCACACCTGTTTAGTGTTTAGTCTCATTAGGCACCCTATTTAGTTCCTTGTGTTAGTTTAGGTGTTGTGTGTAATTGTTTTACTGTCGTGTGGTATTTTTGGTCCGCTGTATTTTGTTCTCTCTTTATTTCGTGTTGTATTAGAGAGTCCTGCACTTTGTGCACACTTACTTTGTTCAGTTTAGTGTGCGTTTATTTCGCCTGTGGCCTGTGGCCGTTGTTGGCGTGTTTCTACTGACTTCACTAAAGACCTTTGGATTTATATCTCTGTGTCCTGCGTGTGATTCCACATCCCACTACACTCCACTCTTGACAGAGTGGAACGAGCTGGAACAAAGGAGTCATCGATGGCCTATACTCCCAAAGGAGGGATGGGCCTACGTAAGTAAGAAATGTCAGGGAAATACGGGGAAACGGGGTCAAACGGATATCATCAGTTTAGCTTACAGTAGAAGAAAATTTAGATCCCCTTGAAAGCCTGCACAACCCACCCACAAACCTATTCCATCATTACATGCTCAATTAACAAAAAACTCAGAAACATTAGTGTTGGTTGATGTGATGCATGAAGAAACAAGTCTGATGCTGAATGGGATATAAATGGAGGTAGTCTTGAGGGCTCCAGTGATCCATCCCAAATGGCACCCTATTCCCTATATAGGTGGGCTCTGGTCAAAAGCAGTGCACTATATAGGGAATAGGGTGCCATTTGGGGTGCATATTCAGTAAATGCATACTGTGTATGTCATCTTGTGAGCCAGAGAGTCTCAGTGCTGTCTGCAGCACTCCATACCAGCATGATTCTCCAGGAGACAAGCGTGAAATGGGCCCCCACGCCCACTTGACTGCTTGGGGTTATTATCATTTTAAAGGCATGCAGATCTTTTCGTGAGGCAGAGGCTGGCCTTTTGCTTTGGCTTGAGATCCTGCAACCCAGGAGGAGTGATGCAAGCTGGTTCCTTTTATAACAGATTTACAGCCATGATACTAATAAGTGAAGACACACAACTGGAAGAGATTTCAATTTTATTCCTAGAGTTAATGTAAAACATGCTACGTATGCTGCTAAGCTGAGATCCTTGTGCTTAATATCCCTTAATGTCCTCTCTGCCCCCAACAGCCTCCCTGTGGACTCGCTGTGGAAGCCAAGATGGAATAGAATAGTTTGTTTTGTGCCAAACTGGAGCAAGTGGAAATAGTGTTTCTTTGCTTGCTAAATGGTTGAGGCAAAATTATAAACCTTTCATAAAGCAAGGGGCTTTTATACTGAGAAGAGTTCTGCACTTTGTTCCTACCGGTATTTGTGTTGGAAAACTCCATAAAATTCAACAGCATCCATAAGCCTTGTGGAACTTATGAATGATTTCTCTGAACTTCAATCATTCCCACTCACCTAATCACAGATGCTGGAGGTTAATGGAAAGTGAAGCGTGCCACCCCAGGAATCCCCTGGTCTACCCCAAATTACAGACATAATGATGTGATTTCATTATTATCTCACATCCTTGTGATTTATTGCATCAAATGTGGTCGGCAGTTTTCATTCAACACCCTATGAAAATTTAAACAATCACTCTCTTCAAGCTGCCTCGTAGGCATTTAAGGAAAAACATTATATGGCTTTAAATGTTTATTAGCTGTTTAATATCCAGTTTAAAGTGTCTTATATCAGTTTGCGGCATTTTAGTCCCTTGTTTGAGTAACTTTTTCCTGTGAGTACCAAAGCCTCCTCCCTCCCTCTCGCCCCTCCTATTTGGACTTACACAGATATTGCTGTGTTTAAACTGTGCCTATTACGACAGACATTTTCACAAAGATATGCAAAATATCTCAACCCTAGTTTTGGTATAGCGTAATTAATTTACTTACATAGGATAGTTCTTCATTAACATTCTACTGTTTTATCGAGGACATTGTTTTAGGGTTCAAAATAAAAAATAATTAGCTAAAATCAATGTATGTGTGTTTGTGTGTGTGTGTGTGTGTGTGTGTGTGTGTGTGTGTGTGTGTGTGTGTGTGTGTGTGTGTGTGTGTGTGTGTGTGTGTGTGTGTGTGTGTGTGTGTGTGTGTGTCCAATTAAAACAATACCTTGACACCAATAGTGATTATGGTAGTATTTGTGGTGAAATTATTGAAATAGAGGTATAACCCTAGCCTACATAATCGCAAATGTTTATCATTCATTCTTGCAGCCAGGATGTGGGTTACCCTCACAGTAGGCATGTTTTGACTGGGATTGGGGAATCAGATTACCTCATATTTTGCTCAGCAGTCTGAAAGGCGTTAATCATCCCGTTAAATCGAGACAGTTTCATAGCCCCGTGTGTGAGTGCCTGCCTATGACCCACATAACTCTACTGCTCTCTTAAATGTCTAACTTAACAAGCAGCAATCAAGTGGCACATTCCTAAACAGTACCACTGACCAAAACACTCGGACCACCAATACCACTTAAAGCTTGTTTCTCCTTTTGTCTGGTAGCGGCTATAGCACAATACAACTGGCATCCAAATATGTAAAAGGCATCAATATCTGTTACAGTATGTTCCTGGTTTATGTAATCCTATATGATTGCACATACAGAATGTAACAATAACCACCATTTTATTTGCTTTACCAACCAGAAGCATGAGATTAAGAACATTGTTTTAGGTTCAATCTTGCTCATACTTTGATATTGCACAAGCTTTGTAATAGTTAAATTGCTTTGTTTTTTAACTTAGCTCTTACATCGTCTTCAATTAAACTATCCAATTACTTTTTCTCAGCGCAAATTAGATTGATCAAAGCGAACCACAGTATTCGCTCGATGTTCTCGCTTACAAAATGTTCATAAATTTGTGGTTCGTGAATGGCTTGCTCATACCAAATGGGTTGGGGAAATTATTGTGTTTATCCCTCCAAAACCATTTGAGATTACATGGTCCTAAATTGAAATCTCCCCTTTCCTCTGGCTTTCATTACCACATAGCATTGTTGGAACCATTGGAACGTTGTGCTTTCTGTGGTTAGAAGTATTCCATTCCATCTGATTTCACGCGATGATTACCAAACAATAAGAGGCCCGAGGAGCCAATGGTCAAAGGCTCACCCAGTGACCATTATTACAGGGTGACTAGTCCTTGGGCAGAGTCATCATCCGTGACCTGACTGGTAGTGCCCTGAGATATTTACAACAGTTACAATACACGGGCATGTTCCCTTTACATGTCAACATTTCCTCTGCTTTGTTTAACCTCCCAGAGGTTTGCCATTGTTCTTTGAGCTTTCCAAAAGGTAAGGGGACCACCACCTTGAGAAAATCATGAGACAATCAAGTCCAAATGAACATGCTGACAGCAGATTGTTTAAATGGTACCCTATTCCCTATGTAGTGCACTACTTTTATAGGGAATAGGGTGCCATTTGGGACACACACCATATCATGCAGTAGTTTGTTGCAACATGAAGAGCAATATCCGACTCAGGAATGTTATCACAAAGATGATTCCAGATTAGATTTAATTTTGTTCCATGGATACTGGCACTCCTCTACCTGATTGAGATACTTTACTAAGAATGAGAGTGTCCATGAAATAATTTGTGTGAGGCTGATATTCTCTGGTCACTGTTTCAGGCATCCTGAGCTGGCTGCCAGCAGTCTAGAGACTCATACTGTGGGTACCCTCTCATGGGCGAAGACCTCCTGGAAGACCACATGAAACACACATGGACAACATCTGCTGAGACACTGGTCTCAGAACAGAGGACCTACCAGCTATCATGAACAACAGAGAGCTATGGCATGCCATCATATGGCCATAAGCAAGTATGCAACGTCCTGCCAAATCACAGTATTTCACTTTAGTGCCTGATAGACAGCATGACAGGCAGCCCGTGTCGATACCCACAATTTTCAATTAGAACATTCACAACTCACATCTTTTAAACTATACTAGTCGGTGTGGGACCTTGGCTGTCGGAGGCTGAGACTGTACAGTCTATTGGCTAATCTGTACCAGAATTTTGGCAAGTAGGTCAAATAGTGAACCTGAGTAGAGGCCCGTCCACCATGAGACATTAGTTGGAAAATGGAGCCCAAAATGAATCAGCATGTGTGTTGTGTGTTCTGTATATTGTACTGTATTGGATAGAGGACCTGCCAAAAGGCTCTGTCTGGCAGAATTGTTTGCAGGGCTTAGATCCATAAGAAGCCAGAGAACTTACCATGAATCCTGCATCAAAGACTTGGCCATGGATTGAGACTGTCCATAAGGCGTATTATAGTTGAACAGTACCAAGCCTGTGATCAAGCATTTGGAGATAGAAAGGCTTGGCATACTAAAACCGACCACAATTTTTGTGTTCCTTGTTCAATTCTAAAAAAGTCTGGGAGGAAAGGAGGAGGGAGTGTATAACCTCTGTTTGTTATTCTGTTAGTTACAGTTTTTGAGGTCAAACTTTTAGGTATATATTTTGTAATATGCCTTCTATGCATGCTAATTATAGAACCCATATGCTGACTCATAATTTGAAATTGAGTTGGAGAGGAGAAGGACATCCTTGTTGCAGGCAAATAAAGAAAAAAGCCTAATTAATTTGTGTATGGTCATGGAAATCCCATGTACAATGACCCTGAGATTAGCCTATTTTAGGCTGTCTCCCAAACAAACCAACGGGAAGCCTGAATGTCGAGAGCTGGAGTGAAGGCATGGTAGCAGAGGAGGGGGCTTATATTCAAGTGAAACCTGCCCAAACAAAGACTCTCTGTTTCTGGGACCAGACATCCCCCACTTTTCCAAGCAATATAAATAAATATATACAAATGGAAAAAGAAACCACGTACGCCTACTGAAAAGGTCCGTAAGAGAGAGAGTGACAGACAATTGAAAAGACAAATTGTTGCATTGTCTTTGAGTGGGGTGGCAGGAGGGTTGATGCGCAAAGGTAATTACGAGGAGACGTGGACCAGGGGGCTAAAGGTCAGACAATGTGTCTGAGCCAGGTTTTAGGTCATCCAGAGGAAAGAAAGAGAGGCGCTGCATTGGACCTATGTCTGTCTTACCCCTTCATTATGGCTTAGCATATACTGGTCGCCTGGTGACACAAAATGTCTTAGTCTTTTTTTTCCCAGAGGGTTCTCTTTCTCACTTTCAATACTCCTTTTTCTTTCAACACCCCTCCTTAAAAAAAAACACAGGCTTTTCTCTGGCCGACCTGAAAAACGCTGACGAGGTATTTGTCCTGCAGCCACTCACCCATGTTTGATTTAATTGCTTTTCCAGCCCTCTGTGCCATAGCACTCAGCAGCTGTGTCTTAAGGGACAGTGCTGCCTGCCTGAGGGACAAGTACTGTTATTTTGACAGTCAGGCGAGGAGACAAGGTTGACCTGACCCATACTCAATTGGCTGGCTTTCCCATGGTGCTCAAGGGCTGGGAATGACTACCCTGGTCCTGTTGTCCCCATAGCTCAGCCAGTCAGTCATTGCTGCTTGCAGGGTGGAAGTCTCTTGAGTTTGAGAGACACTGCAGAGTGACATGGAATCACTGCTGTTCTTTAGTCATCTCGCTATAGCTCCCATGTTGAGCAGTTTGACTGTGTATGACGTTTTATGTGAGACATTACACAGACGCACACAAAGCACTTGTTGATAACATACAGTAGTTACAGGTACAATATGTATAAATGGATTCATCTTTGACCTACGCAATTGACACACAAATGTTAATTGTGAAGTTATATGAAATGTGATGGTTGCAATGAGCTGCAGTGGAATTTGCATGTCCAAGAAAAGGTTTGAGTGTTACACACTTACAACACTGTGACATGTTTTCTATCAAGTATAGGGTTGGGAGAGAAAAGGAAGGGGTGGGGTAGGTAGAAACATCCAGTGGTGGGGATGACTAAATTCAAGGCAACATGATTTCCTTGTTAACTGCAATGGGTTCCTAATGAAACCACATTGGGGTTGCTATGTAAGGAAAAAAACAAAACAGTTGGAAGGATGAGACGTTCTCAATTTCCTTTGGTGTTACTTAACAGTGTGTGACAAAATGTCCAGTAAAAAACTACTCTTGATTACTGTCTTAACTCTGCTCATATGTGATGTTGCTGTAGGACAATGTGGGGAATGATGCTGTTACCAAACTGGCTTATGACATCATTATTTGCTTCATGTCACCAATTACTGATCACAGTCTGCAGTCCTGATGGAGACACTCATGCTACATCCCAAATGGCACCCTATTCCCTATGTAGTGTACTATTTTTCAGCAGGGCAAAAATGTAGTGAGCTAAAGTGGGGAGAACAAGTATTTGATACACTGCCGATTTTGCAGGTTTTCCTACTTACAAAGCATGTAGAGGTCTGTAATATTTATCATAGGTACACTTCAACTGTGAGAGACGGAATCTAAAACAAAAATCCAGAAAATCACATTGTATGATTTTTAAGTAATTAATTTGCATTTTATTGCATGACATAAGTATTTGATCACCTACCAACCAGTAAGAATTCCGGCTCTCACAGACCTGTTAGTTTTTCTTTAAGAAGCCCTCCTGTTCTCCACTCATTACCTGTATTAACTGCACCTGTTTGAACTCGTTACCTGTATAAAAGACACCTGTCCACACACTCAATCAAACAGACTCCAACCTCTCCACAATGGCCAAGACCAGAGAGCTGTGTAAGGACATCAGGGATAAAATTGTAGACCTGCACAAGGCTGGGATGGGCTACAGGACAATAGGCAATCAGCTTGGTGAGAAGGCAACAACTGTTGGCGCAATTATTAGAAAATGGAAGAAGTTCAAGATGATGGTCAATCACCCTCGGTCTGGGGCTCCATGCAAGATCTCACCTCGTGGGGCATCAATGATCATGAGGAAGGTGAGGGATCAGCCCAGAACTACACGGCAGGACCTGGTCAATGACCTGAAGAGAGCTGGGACCACAGTCTCAAAGAAAACCATTAGTAACACACTACGCCGTCATGGATTAAAATCCTGCAGCGCACGCAAGGTCCCCCTGCTCAAGCCAGCGCATGTCCAGGCCCGTCTGAAGTTTGCCAATGACCATCTGGATGATCCAGAGGAGGAATGGGAGAAGGTCATGTGGTCTGATGAGACAAAAATTGAGCTTTTTGGTCTAAACTCCACTCGCCGTGTTTGGAGGAAGAAGAAGGATGAGTACAACCCCAAGAACACCATCCCAACCGTGAAGCATGGAGGTGGAAACATCATTCTTTGGGGATGCTTTTCTGCAAAGGGGACAGGACGACTGCACCATATTGAGGGGAGGATGGATGGGGCCATGTATCGCGAGATCTTGGCCAACAACCTCCTTCCCTCAGTAAGAGCATTGAAGATGGGTCGTGGCTGGGTCTTTCAGCATGACAATGACCCGAAACACACAGCCAGGGCAACTAAGGAGTGGCTCCGTAAGAAGCATCGCAAGGTCCTGGAGTGGCCTAGCCAGTCTCCAGACCTGAACCCAATAGAAAATCTTTGGAGGGAGCTGAAAGTCCGTATTGCCCAGCGACAGCCCCGAAACCTGAAGGATCTGGAGAAGGTCTGTATGGAGGAGTGGGCCAAAATCCCTGCTGCAGTGTGTGCAAACCTGGTCAAGACCTACAGGAAACGTATGATCTCTGTAATTGCAAACAAAGGTTTCTGTACCAAATATTAAGTTCTGCTTTTCTGATGTATCAAATACTTATGTCATGCAATAAAATGCAAATGAATTACTTAAAAATCATACAATGTGATTTTCTGGATTTTTGTTTTAGATTCCGTCTCTCACAGTTGAAGTGTACCTATGATAAAATTTACAGGCCTCTACATGCTTTGTAAGTAGGTAAACCTGCAAAATCGGCAGTGTATCAAATACTTGTTCTCCCCACTGTATGTATTTTTTACATTTACATTTTAGTCATTTAGCAGACGCTCTTATCCAGAGCCACTTACAGTTACATACATTATGTTTTTTATTTTTCATACCCCTCGTGGGAATCGAACCCACAACCCTGACGTTGCAAACGCCATGCTCTACCAACTGAGCTACATCCTTGCCGGCCATTCCCTACCCTGGACGACGCTGGGCCAATTGTGCGCCGCCCCATGGGTCTATGTAGGGAATAGGGTGCCGTTTGAGACGCACACTTGAAGACTTTGCATTTAATTGCACTGGAAATCAAATGTTTTCTATATAAAGCTACAGTACTATATATCACATATACTGTGTACAGTTTGGTGCGAATAGGATTTATTATTTGGAATCACAACAGTACTAACTCTACACCCTACCACCAATGCAATCATTACAGCCATTAATAAAAGTCAGAAAGCATTTGCAGGTTTCCAGCAGTGAGAAAACGTTAATGACTCTCTCTCTCTCTGTGTGTGTGTGTGTGTGTGTGTGTGTATTTGTGCGTGCATGTGCGCGTGTGTGCATTAGCATATGGCCCAGCTGATGCTAAACAAACAGTGTAATCGGGGAAGATTAGCCGGATCGTGTTAGTAGGGTGCAGACAGGGCTGGTCGACCGACCTGCAGGATTTAACTGCTGTTTTACTGTTCTCAAGTTGGCAGGGCCATTCACACTGAGCTCACTGTGGGCAGTTTCCTCATCCTATGTGTAGGAGAACTAGTAAAGACACCATACAATCACTCTGTGGGGGTGAGGGTAGGGGGGTGGGCTGGGTTTGTTAATCATTTACAGGGCTATAGCAGTATTAGCCTCATGGTGAAGGACTGGGTATAATCGATTGCATGAAAAATGGCACTACATTTTTTTTAGGGGGAGAGTTGTGTAAGCCTTACGCTGTCACAAATGACCCATTCATGTGTATGTTTATGCATGTTAATGTTACCCAGCGCGCCCTGCGAGCACTGCTTTGTGTCAAACAGACAGCGTGCATGTGACAGAGAGCGGAGCATAGAGGTCAGAACTGTGGTCTAATGTCTTTGCAGAATGCACAGGGCCAAGGAGCCACGGCACACATCTCTCTGGCTCTGTCCACACTCACTCACATCATGATCATGCCCAGTGCAATTTAAAAATGTTCATCTGCTTTCTGCTCTTACATGGGCTTGTACCCTCTGACAGTGAGTGACGTTTCCCTGTGTTCTGATAAAACTACCTAAAACTCTCAAAACCTGTATACTTTTTATATTGAAGAAAATGTTGTAATCTGTGTCATTATAATAGTGAGCTGAGCCTGTAATCAACAAATGATTTACACTGAAATCAGTAGTAAGGAAAGGTACAGGAGCCAGGCAGTCACCCTCTAGTCAAAATGTCTCTCTTTTATTTCTTGGCTGATTTCAACTTGAAGGAATGTAGCAAGATTCATATTTCTAAAAAAGGCAATAAACGAGGTGAAGATAAATATCAGATGAAAATAAATACATCCAAATATGGTGATGAAGAGAAAAAGTAATTTCATATAGATGGATGTCAAATGATATGGTCACCCCCCAAACCACTACCACCACCACACACACGTCACTGTTCTCTGAGGCATTCAATAAATCTGTAACTCATCACAACTAGCTGTCAGCCTGTAGAGAACTTGTAAAGAGACATTTCCCAGTCATCCTTGTTAGTCGCTGTGTGTGAATGATAATACCCAGAACAGTATAACGTTGCCAGAGAAACTAGCTAATATTTTATGTCATTCATCGTGCGATTTTGCATCATCTTTAATAGTGTAATGATATTCAGCAGTTCGGTAGTCACCACATTTTGAGTCTGCTTACTGTCCTATTCAACAACAAACTTCACTTGTAAGGTTTGAGAGGAATGTGAGAGAGACCTTTTACCAGCACTGAGTGAGCGATGGAATGGAATAAACAGTAGCAAGGAAAAACGATTTAAATGTACACAAGTAGGCTATATCATTACAATATTGCTGAGACATGCATCTGAAAATAAACACCCCACTGTTTAATATTATGTCTAACAAGAGAGCCATTTATTTAAAAGGTTTCAACAAGGTACCTAAAACATCCACTGAAAAAGGTAGAAGAAGAATCCACTAAATGTTTGCCCAGCTAGCACATTTGGCTCTTTGGAAGTTTTTGTTTTCACGTTGGTTGTGGGAACGAAGTCATATGTTTCCTGACTGGTAAAACAGATTTTGTTTTTTACGTTCTGAGAACAGAAGTGAATATTTCGACTGTTCCAGAAATGTTTATTTTCAGGTTGCATGGAGGTTCTAACTCTGGTTCCTTGAACGTTTTCCTGGGAGGTTTTAATAACACTCTGAGAATGGAAATTATAGGTTATTTGGAAGTTTTTGAATAACTTTATTTTCTTTAGCCGAACATTTCAATAAGGCTTTTAATAACACTGACAGCTTATTTTGCAAGCACAGATAGGACACATGGAAATTAATTTCCTCAGGCATTAATGATGCAAACATATTTATTTTTTATTTTGACACAGCATCAGTGAGATTCAAACCTATGATCTTCTGTTCTCTATCCATGGAATTAGTCCACTGCGCCACCAGGATGGATCTAGCATGCTATATATTTTTAAGAATACAAAGCTGTTAATTTTAGTCTATTCAAACAGACCCTATTTCAAAGGAAACAACCACTCATTAAGATCAGGTGTGGCTAATTAGTGGGCGCGGCCAACACACCTGAACACACTTAACAAGATAGAGGATAGAGAAAGTTTTGTTAATGCTGAGAACGGAATGTATATGTTTTTAAATAACATTCTTAGAACGTTCTATGAACGTTACTGAAGTTTTCTTGTGTTTTTTTTAGAACGTTCACAGAATGTAGTAAAAATATGACATTAAATAGAACCACATGGTAACTTGTGTGGAATGTTCTGTGAAAGTACTGAAATTCCCACAGAAGAAAGTTGTTTCTTAACGTTCTCGCAACAATTTGAGAACATGACTTTAAGTAGAACCATGAGGAAACCTGTAGGAAATGTTATGCTGAAGTACTGAAATCCCCACAGTACAACGTTGTTTCTTAACGTTCTTGGAACAATTTGAAAACATTCCCAATGTCAAACCAGTTGGAGAACGTTCCTAGAACATTATCAAAATGTTTATTAAATATAACCATGTTTGAACTTTTAGGAAACATTCTGTTAAAGTAATGATATACCAAGAAAATAAAAATGTTTTGTCAAGTTCCTTAAATGGGTGAGAGTTTTACAAAGCCAAGCAACTATCCTGCACCATTTCCAGAAAGTTGTGGGAAGGCTGAATGCAAAATAACCATAGGACAACCCCACTCTCACCAAGCTCTAAGAAACATATGGTTCTACATTTACATTTACGTCATTTAGCAGACGCTCTTATCCAGAGCGACTTACAAATTGGTGCATTCACCTTATAGCCAGTGGGATAACCACTTTACAATATGTTATTTATTTTATTTTTTTGGGGTGTGGGGTAAGGGGGGGTTAGAAGGATTACTTTATCCTATCCCAGGTATTCCTTAAAGAGGTGGGGTTTCAAGTGTCTCCGGAAGGTGGTGAGTGACTCCGCTGTCCTGGCGTCGTGAGGGAGCTTGTTCCACCATTGGGGTGCCAGAGCAGCGAACAGTTTTGACTGGGCTGAGCGGGAACTGTGCTTCCGCAGAGGTAGGGGGGCCAGCAGGCCAGAGGTGGATGAACGCAATGCCCTCGTTTGGGTGTAGGGACTGATCAGAGCCTGAAGGTACGGAGGTGCTGTTCCCCTCACAGCTCCGTAGGCAAGCATCATGGTCTTGTAGCAGATGCGAGCTTCAACTGGAAGCCAGTGGAGTGTGTGGAGGAGCGGGGTGACGTGAGAGAACTTGGGAAGGTTGAACACCAGATGGGCTGCAGCATTCTGGAGGAGTTGTAGGGGTTTAATGGCACAGGCAGGGAGCCCAGCCAACAGAGAGTTGCAGTAATCCAGACGGGAGATGACAAGTGCCTGGATTAGGACCTGTGCCGCTTCCTGTGTAAGGCAGGGTCGTACTCTCCGAATGTTGTAGAGCATGAACCTACAGGATCGGGTCACGGCCTTGATGTTAGCGGAGAACGACAGGGTGTTGTCCAGGGTCACACCAAGGCTCTTTGCACTCTGGGAGGAGGACACAACGGAGCTGTCAACCGTGATGGCGAGATCATGGAACGGGCAGTCCTTCCCCGGGAGGAAGAGCAGCTCCGTCTTGTCGAGGTTCAGCTTGAGGTGGTGATCCGTCATCCACACTGATATGTCTGCCAGACATGCAGAGATGCGATTCGCCACCTGGTTATTAGAAGGGGGAAAGGAGAAGATTAGTTGTGTGTCGTCTGCGTAGCAATGATAGGAGAGGCCATGTGAGGATATGACAGAGCCAAGTGACTTGGTGTATAGCGAGAATAGGAGAGGGCCTAGAACTGAGCCCTGGGGGACACCAGTGGTGAGAGCACGTGGTGCGGAGACAGATTCTCGCCACGCCACTTGGTAGGAGCGACCTGTCAGGTAGGACGCAATCCAGGAGTGAGCCGCGCCAGAGATGCCCAACTCGGAGAGGGTGGAGAGGAGGATCTGATGGTTCACAGTATCAAAGGCAGCAGACAGGTCTAGAAGGACAAGAGCAGAGGAGAGAGAGTTAGCTTTAGCAGTGTGGAGAGCCTCCGTGACACAGAGAAGAGCAGTCTCAGTTGAATGACCAGTCTTGAAACCTAACTGGTTTGGATCAAGAAGGTAATTCTGAGAGAGATAGCAAGAGAGTTGGCTAAAGACGGCATGCTCAAGAGTTTTGGAGAGAAAAAAAAGAAGGGATACTGGTCTGTAGTTGTTGACATCGGAGGGATCGAGTGTAGGTTTTTTGAAAAGGGGTGCAACTCTCGCTCTCTTGAAGACGGAAGGGTCATAGCCAGCGGTCAAGGATGAGTTGATGAGCGAGGTGAGGTAAGGGAGAAGGTCTCCGGAAATGATCTGGAGAAGAGAGGAGGGGATAGGGTCAAGCGGGCAGGTTGTTGGGCGGCCGGCCATCACAAGTCGCAAGATTTCATCTGGAGAGAGAGGGGAGAAAGAAGTCAAAGCATTGGGTAGGGCAGTGTGAGCAGGACCAGCAGTGTCATTTGACTTAACAAATGAGGATCGGATGTCGTCAACCTTCTTTTCAAAATGGTTGACAAAGTCATCCACAGAGAGGGAGGGGGGAGGGGGAGGAGGATTCAGCAGGGAGGAGAAGGTGGCAAAGAGCTTCCTAGGGTTAGAGGCAGATGCTTGGAATTTAGAGTGGTAGAAGTGGCTTTAGCAGCAGAAACAGAGGAAGAAAATGTAGAGAGGAGGGAGTGAAAAGATGCCAGGTCCGCAGGGAGTCTAGTTTTCCTCCATTTCCGCTCAGCTGCCCGGAGCCCTGTTCTGTGAGCTCGCAATGAGTCGTCAAGCCACGGAGCAGGAGGGGAGGACCGAGCCGGCCGGGAGTATAGGGGACATAGAGAGTCAAAAGATGCAGAAAGGGAGGAGAGGAGGGTTGAGGAGGCAGAATCAGGAGATTGGAGGGAGAAGGATTGAGCAGAGGGAAGAGATGATAGGATGGAAGAGGAGAGAGTTGCGGGAGAGAGAGAGCGAAGGTTGCGACGGCGCGTTACCATCTGAGTAGGGGCAGAGTGAGTAGTGTTGGAGGAGAGCGAGAGAGAAAAGGATACAAAGTAGTGGTCGGAGACATGGAGGGGAGTTGCAGTGAAATTAGTAGAAGAACAGCATCTAGTAAAGATGAGGTCAAGCGTATTGCCTGCCTTGTGAGTAGGGAGGGACGGTGAGAGGGTGAGGTCAAAAGAGGAGAGGAGTGGAAAGAAGGAGGCAGAGAGAAATTAGTCAAAGGTAGACGTAGGGAGGTTAAAGTCACCCAGAACTGTGAGGGGTGAGCCATCCTCAGGAAAGGAACTTATCAAGGTGTCAAGCTCATTGATGAACTCTCCAAGGGAACCTGGAGGGCGATAAATGATAAGGATGTTAAGCTTGAATGGGCTAGTTACTGTGACAGCATGGAATTCAAATGAGGAGATAGACAGATGGGTCAGGGGAAAAAGAGAGAATGTCAACTTGGGAGACATGAGGATTCCTGTGCCACCACCCCGCTGACCAGATGCTCTCGGGGTATGCGAGAACACATGGTCAGACGAGGAGAGAGCAGTAGGAGTAGCAGTGTTTTCAGTGGTAATCCATGTTTCCGTCAGCGCCAAGAAGTCGAGGGACTGGAGGGTAGCATAGGCTGAGATGAACTCTGCCTTGTTGGCCGCAGAACGGCAGTTCCAGAGGCTGCCGGAGACCTGGAACTTCACGTGGGTCGTGCGTGCAGGGACCAACAGGTTAGAGAGGCAGCAGCCACGCGGTGTGAGGCGTTTGTATAGCCTGTGCGGAGAGGAGAGAACAGGGATAGACAGACACATAGTTGACAGGCTACAGAAAATGGCTACAATAATGCAAAGGAGATCGGAATGAAATGAACTAAACATCTGGGAAAGCGAGAGAGCGGGGCCTCCTCACTTACATTTCACTGAAACACCCAAATATAACTCTCCCAACTTCCACCTCAGAAACTATAATTGTTGTAAACTACAGCGGTTCAATGTTTTCTAGGAATAGACTAACTTAGTTTATTCAGCTAGATAACTTGGTACAGTATTCTTCTGTGAAAACCGTCCAGTGCACCTAGTCCTATGACGCCATAGCCAACTAGCATGCCAGGCTCCAATAACACAGTTTAGCACCAATACTCGGCCACAACAAACCACCAGTGTGTCAACACGCCAAGCAGATCATTCGTGTCTGTGTCTAACATTGTGGGTTAGTCCCGACAGCTTGAGCGAGTCCGTCGTCAACTTATTCAGCCAGTTAGTTAGCTAGAATAGTTAGCATACTAGCTAGCCATTGCTTTCTGCCAATGAAAAAACCCCTCCTTCCACGGCACGAACACACAGAGAGAGCCAAGCTAACGTTAACTAGTCACCCATGTCCCGAATTCCCTTGAACGACTCTGGTTACCAGTATGTAAAAACAAAACACAGATGTAGGTTATAACTTACCCCTAGCAGCTACTGTTAGCTAGCCAAGTGCAAAGCTAGCCACTGAATCGACTCAGCCAGTTCGAGTCTGTTCGCTAGGTCGTTCCAGCTATTGTTTAGTAGCTATCCAGGTAGCAACAAGCTAGCTACATTTCGAGCACAGTAGCTACTTACTACCTAACGTTAACGCTTCAGACAATGAGGTTAGAAAAACAGCTGAATGGTAGGCAGCTAGCTGGCGTAATTACAGGTACTCTTAAGCGTGAAACAACTATCCACAGTTGCTAATAGTTACCAGTAGCTACCCGCTAGCTAGCTAGTCCAGGTAGTGGGTTAGCTAGCCTCGTGCTTCACCGGGCTCAGCCGAATACAATACTTACCTACAATAATTACATACAATAACCTACGATAACTACAATAACCCACGATAACTACCTACAATACCTAACTACAATCTAAATACATGGTTTAAGCTTTATTCAACACCATATAAGCCATATAAGCCAAGCTTACCTTCCGCCAGAGAGAGACACAACCTCACCCGACGACTGCACCCGATTTTCAGAAAGTCATGGGCTAGCTGCGATGTACCTCCATGGATAATCCAGACTTGGGCAGTGACCCAGAGACCTGCTCAGGGTCCTTCCACCTTGTGCAGCTCGCTGGGTGAAAATATGTTATATGTTTTCTCACTTGAGCGGTATCTCAGGACAGGCGATGCTAACAGATTATACCAGTGTGTGTCGCTAAGAAAGAAAAGCAAAGACTTGTTTGTTGTTTTTTTCCTCTACACAAATCAATGTCATTTCTGTCTGAGGGATAGTTTGAAAATGCGCTGTGTAAAGATACTGTATGTGGAGAGGGTTAGATAACCAGTGTCTGGTATTGGCAACCCCTGATAGCATGCTGTGCATTGTGCTAAAATATTTCTCTGTATCATACAAAATTCATTCATTTCACCCTGAATCAGGATGTTGTCACAAATAGCTCAAATTTTGCATGCCTAATTAAGCCTAAATGTGGTTACTTGAAATATTTATGTGTGCAGATCAAGAGTACATCCCAAATCAATTATAAGAGCAGTTCACTTCAGAAGATGTCATACAAGCTGACTTTGCAATGAGGTCAGTCTGACTATTTAGTTAAAGTAAAAGAGAATATGTGTGAGAGGATTTTCTTACTCTATAGGCCTACATCCACTTTATGGTTTCTGTTTAAGAGATCATATCAGTGTGATTAGATTTGTTCCAATTAATTCTGTCAAATTCGAGTTGTTTCTTTCACATTTACGAATTTAACATTCAAACTAACTTGACCCATCATTTCCACAGAAATTGGGAAGTGATATATCATAGGGCCTTATAGAGTACCACAGTATGAATGGGGGAAAACCCATTTCCCTGTTTGACCGCTAGGTTTTATGGGCATTATGACACCTCCACTCTGGGGCTCTATTGGTGAGTCAGTCTACACAAACAGGCAATGAACCCAGCTAGCACATAACATTCTGAGAACCATATGTTTTTTATAGCTTGGTGAGAGAGGTATTTTTCTTGCTTCTTCTTCTCTTTTGGGGTCGAGTTGATTCAGATCCAAGAACAGAGAATGATGCTTGTTGGTTTCATCTGCATGCTCTTTTTGTATCTGGCGAATGTAAAGGTAGGGTGTAAGTGACTTTCACTTCCTCTTCAGCTCCAGGGCAGCAGGGTCATTCAAGTAGGCGGGATTAGCGTAAAGACACACCTTGCCCAGAAGGCCAGCCCAAAGTGGCTCATGGCTCAACCCCATTGTTTTTGTTCAAAGTAAAAACACTACACAAGAAGTGGGGCGGCATAGGGTCATCCGCGACCTGCGGATTTCTGCTTTAAAAAAACATATTGTTTGGTATTTCATTACTTTAACAGAACGTTTCCTAAAAGTTCAAACATGGTTACATTTTACTGAAATATTGGTAATGGTCTAGGAACATTCTCCAACTGGTTTGACATTGGGAATATTCTCAAATAGTTCAGAGAACGTTAAGAAACAACGTTCTTCAGTGGGAATGTAAGTACTTCAGCATTACATTTCCTACAGGTTTCCTCATGGCTCTATTTAAAGTAATGTTCTCAAATTGTTCCAAGAACGTTAATAAACAACATTCTTCTGTGGGAATTTCAGTACTTCAGCATAATATTTCCTACAGGTTTCTTCATGGTTCTATTTAAAGTCATGTTCTCAGAATGTTCAGAGAACATTAAGAAACAACATTTTGTGGGAATTTCAATACTTCAGCATAACATTTTCTGCAGGTTTCCACATGGTTCTATAAGTCATGTTCTCAGAACATTAAGAAAACTTTCCATAAAAACCACAAGAAAACATTAGTAATGTTCAAAGAGCATTCTAAGAATGTTATTTAAAAACATATACATTCCGTTCTCAGCTTCAACAATACTGTCACGACTTCCTCCAAAGCTGCCTCCTCTCCTTGTTCAGGCAGGCTTCGGCGTTCGTCATCACCCGGGCTTCTAGCCACTGCCGCTCTTCATCTCATCATTCCATTTGTTTTGTCTTGTTTATTACACCTACCTGGTTTCAATTCCCCTCATCAGTATTTGTATAAGTGTTCCCTCTACCCTCTTGTCTTTGTGTGTGATTGTTTATTGTGGAGGTTAGTTTAGCTCGGTGGAGCTCTTGTATTTTGTATCGCTGGGATATTCACCCGTGTGCCTTGTTGTTTCCAGTGCGCTGTATTTTCCGCACTGGAGTGTTTGACACATTGCTTCGTACCGCTGTGTCAACGGAATAAACCTGTTATTCTGTGATTTACCCTCCTGCACCTGACTCCTTCAAATCACATCACCACAAATACTCTCTCTATCCTCTATCTTGTTAAGTGTGGTCAGGTGTATTGGCCATGCCCACTAATTGGCCACACCTGATCTTAATGAGTGGTTGTTTCCTTTGAAATGGGGTCTGTTTGAATAGACTAAAATGAACAGTTTTGTATGAGTTAAAAAAACATGGCATGCTAGATCCATCCTGGTGGCGCAGTGGACTAATTCCATGGATAAAGCACAGAAGATCATACATTTTAATCTCACTGACGATGTGCCACAACAAAAAAGGTGTTTGCATGATGCGTAAGCAAATTAATTTCTGTGTGTCCTATCTGAGCTTGGAATTCAAAACAGTTAACCTATGCTAGTCCTATTGAAATACTCAGTAAACGTTTTAAGGAAGTTATTAAAAAACCTCCAAATAACCTTTACATTGCGTTCTCAGAACATTAATAAGACCTCCCAGGTAAACTTTCAGGGAACCATAGTAAAACGTTCTCAGATCCTCCCTGCAACTAAAAACATTCAGTTCCCAGAACACGCTAAATGTTCACTTCCGTTCTCAGAATGTAAAAGAAAGGTTACGTTTTACCTGTCAGGAAACATATGGCTTCGTTCCCAGAACCAATGGGAAACCAAAAACGTACGTTCCCACAACTTCCAAGGAACCAAATGTGCTAGCTGGGATAGCCCTGATACTGTATCTTGTGGCCAGGCACTCTCTACACAATGTGGGCCAGATAAGCAGTGTGCTCTCCCCTGCTGAGCAGTAATCCAGGAGTTATGTGAGAGGTATTTTGGCCACAATCTTCAGGAGCACAGAAGCTTCTGTAACCTTGAGTAACTGGAGCAGCCTTTTTTTATCGAATCAAAAAGTCTCAAATTAGTCATGGACAGGGCAGTGCATCCAGACAAGCCATCACAGACCGCGCTGCCATGCTACCTTACTGTCTTGCGAAATTCCCTCAAGGTACAAGAGAAACATTTGTTTTGATTTGGAGATCACAAACCTTTAAGTAGCAGCAGAATGGAAATACAATGGCAATTTGTGGGGTTTTCAGTATTCCTCTATTGCTGCACAAACAGACATTTAACAAAAATGACAACAGTTTGTCTGCAATCCATATTTTGATAGGATTGTGATCTGTATCAGTTCCATTCACTTCTACCAAGCTAAAGGTTCTATTTATCTTTCTTCCTCATCCAATGAAGCTGGGAAAGGGGGCGGGAACAAGCTTATCATTGTAAAGATAGGGATCCAATCTGCATTTTACCCCCTAATTGACCTTTCACAATTGGCCAGCTTCCTATTGACAGCATGTGCCAATCATGTTTGCGGTAAGAATAAATTGCTTTG
This sequence comes from Coregonus lavaretus, assembly GCF_964263955.1. Taxonomy (NCBI): domain Eukaryota; kingdom Metazoa; phylum Chordata; class Actinopteri; order Salmoniformes; family Salmonidae; genus Coregonus; species Coregonus lavaretus. The sequence continues at coordinate 33,235,048 of NC_140004.1, read as the reverse complement.
TTCTCTTAGCGAGAAGATACGCATCATTTGATAAGGATCCTACCATCAGCTGTTAAGCTTTGTTCATTCTAATGTCATGCAAAGAGTCTTATCGAGAGGTTGTTCTCCCACTTATGATAAATCAATCACCCACAATGCAGGTATTATGCAGTAACATTAGCTTAACTATCTCAGACTCTACGCCCACAACAACTGTCAAAGCACTTGACTCTCTTTTATTTAACTAAGCAAGTCAGTTAACAACAAATTCTTATTTACAATGACGGCCTACACCAGCCAAACCCGGACGACGCTGGGCCAATTGTTCGCCGCCCTATGGGACTCCCAATCACGGCCGGTTGTGATACAGCCTGGAATCTAACCAGGGGGTCTATAGTGACGCCTCAAGCATTGAAATGCAGTACCTTAGACCGCTGCGCCACTCGGGAGCCCAAAGTAGGACATGAGAAATAATATTTTTGTGCATATGAAACATTTCGGGGATCTTTTATTTCAGCTCATAAAACATGGGACCAACACTTTAAATGTTGCGTTTATATTTTTGTTCAGTGTACATACACCTTGTCATACCTACTAAGATGTTATGGCCGGGAGAAGATCTGGTGTTTAGCTAACAGTCACTAATGACAGATGTTTAGCAGCATATATGTTAGCTCTGCTCTACCAAATGCCCTTTCATGGGGATACATGTACATGTACTGTGAGATTATGTATTTAAACACTGTTGAATTGAGATGAATTGTTGTTAAAGATATAATGAAAAACTCATTTTTCTTGGGCTCTGAAAGTACAAACATTTAGTCTCTCTATTGTTAAAACATACGCAACCCCAATCTAAGTGCTCCTGGTTTTGAAGTTCATACAACATGAACATGAATCAGTCCATATCTATCTAGCTTAGCAATGTGTTTGGTATTAGTATTTTATTAGGATCCCCATTAGCTGTTGCAAAAGCAGCAGCTACTCTTCCTGGGGTCCACGCAAAACATGAAATATGACATAATAAAGAACATTAATAGACAAGAACAGCTCAAGGACAGAACTACATAGATTTGATAACAATGACTTCCACTGGAGAACTAGGCCTATAGTATATTTAATATAATTGTCTTTTCTGTTAATACCAGCATATTTACATAGTAAATTACTGTTGTGGCCATAAGAATTGTTTTCTCATACACCTTGCAAGCCACTTCACAGATGTATTGTCTAATTCTATAATAAATGAATAAAATATATATATAAAGCCAACCATGTCACACATGATACATTCACATATACCACAGTAGAGCTACAAACCTGTATGTACTTCAATTTGATGTATGTATGTTTAGTCTCAACATGGTATCTTTAGAAAATTTCCAAACTCTGACATTCAACAAGCTGACATATTGGTCTACTGTATAGTCATTTTTGCATGTTTAGTATTTGCTATCACTCCTGACAGACAGTGTAGGCATCCCAAATGGCACCCTATTTCCTACATAGTGCACTTCTTTTGACCAGAGATTTATGGGCCCTGGTCAAAAGTAGTGCACTATTTGTAGGGAATAGGATGCCATTTGGGATTGCAGCCAAGGAGTTCAGTTTTCTCATTCATCTGAGTGAAGCCAGGTCTGAAAATACGTTTAAAAAACTCCCCTCACCTCCACCCCAGTCTTAAATACTTGGAGTTTGTTTTAGCAACCCCTACTGTGTGCAAACTGTAGTTAGGTGCCTTCACCTCATTAAGCTGCCTTCGCCTCATTAAGCTGCCTATGTAGCAGCACTGCTAGACAGACATAGTGTCAGCATAACACTTAATACATCCCAGTTTATTGGAAATTAACTATCTCTAAAATACTTTGGTAAACCTTCCTATCATATGAAATCCTATGGCAATGGCATTGGCAGTTCTATGATGATCCTGGAGATTGGAATTGTATTATGAATGGAAAACTTAACAGGTGGAAGAAGTACATGTCACGACTTCCTCCGAAGCTGCCTCCTCTCCTTGTTCGGGCAGGCTTCGGCGTTCGTCGTCACTGGCCTTCTAGCCACTGCCGCTCCTCATCTCATCATTCCATTTTTTTTGTCTTGTTTATTACACACACCTGGTTCATATCCCCTCATCAGTACCAGTATAAGTATTCCCTCTGCCCCCATTGTCTTTGTGTGTGATTGTTTATTGTGGAGGTTACTATAGCTCGGTGGCAGAGGGAATATTTTTATTTTTTTGTATCTCCGGGATATTCACCCATGTGCCTTGTTTTCTCCAGTGCGCCGTATTACCGCACTGGAGTGTTTTACGCATTGCTGTGTACCGCTGTCTTACCGAATAAACTATTTATTCTGTGATTTTACCCTCCTGCGCCTGACTCCATCCAAATCACCCGCCACAGAATCACACACCCAACAGCATGGAGTCAGCAGGAGACGGGAATATGCCTGGAGTCGTTGAGCGGGTCCGGGAGCATTCCAACATGCTAGCCAGCTTGGGTGAAGCGATGGATCGGGATCTCCAGGTCGTCCAATGCCTAGAGAGGAGAGGACCCGACCCTTCGGGACCAGCTGAGCGACCGGATCCAGCCACCCACACCCCAGCACCCAGAGGGATTCACCTATCCCGACCGAGGGAGTATGACGGGACAGCTTCCCGCTGCCAGGGATTCCTCCAGCAGCTGGAGCTCTATTTTTCTACCATCAGCCCGGCTCCATCGGAGCGGGAGAGGGTGTCCGCCCTCGTCTCCTGCCTCTCTGGGAAAGCCCTGGAGTGGGCCAACGCGGTCTGGAGTGAAGGAGGAGACGTGTTGGACAACTAAGGGGAGTTCGCTCGCCTCTTCCGGGCAATCTTCGATCACCCTCCTGAAGGAAGTGAGGCGGGCGAGCAGCTGGTCCATCTGAGGCAGGGGACGAGGACCGCACAGGACTTTGCACTGGAGTTTAGAACTCTAGCGGCTGGGTCCGGGTGGAACGAGCAGGCCCTCATCGACCGCTTCCGGTGCAGCCTGCGAGAGGACGTCCGAAGGGAGCTAGCCTGTTGGGATACCACATTGACTTTCAACCAGCTGGTGGACATGGCCATCCGGTTGGACAACCTGCTGGCTTCAAGAGGACGTCCTGGAAGGGGCCTGCCTGTTTCACCCCCCTTCAACCCGGATTACGTTCCGATGGAGCTGGGTGGTGCAGCGATCCGGGAGAACAAAGGACGACAGCTCCAGTGTCACTCTTGTGTCAAGAGAGGACACTCTGCTAAACGCTGTCGTCAGAGTTCTTCTGGGTCTGGAGGCGGCAGGCAGGGCACTCTCGCGTCACCCCAGGTAGCACAAACCCACACTCATTCAGAGCCCTCTGCTGCGCACTTCACCATACCCGTCACCTTCCCTGATTACGCGGTAGTTCCCCAGTGTAAGGCGCTGGTCGATTCATGCGCAGCTGGGAACTTCATGGACAGGTCTTTAGCTAATAGTCTATGTATCACATTGGTTTCCCCTAACCATTCCATTGCCCATCAAAGCACTTGACAATCGACCATTAGGGTCAGGCTATGTTAGGCAGGTTACAGCACCAGTCACGATGATTATTCAGAAGACCCATAGGGAACAAATCACCTTTTTTTATTATTGAGTCCCCTGATTTCCCTGTTGTGTTGGGTCTTCCCTGGCTCACACTACATGACCCCACCTTTTCATGGCCGCAGAGGGTTCTCACGGGGTGGTCGCGAGAGTGTCAGGGTAGGTGTCTAGCTGTTTCCGTTGGTGCAACCACGGTGGAAAGTCAGACACTACCCTCCACCGTGCGCATTCCCCCCGAATACCTCAACTAGGCGCACGTGTTTTCCAAAACGCAGGCAACCAACTTACCACCACATCGGGCAGGGGATTGCGCGATAAACCTCCGGTTAGATGCTGTGCCTCCCAGGAGTCATGTCTATCCCCTGTCGCAGGCTGAAACAGAGGCTATGGAGACATACGTCTCCGAGTCCCTGCGCCAGTGGTTCATACGTCCCTCCACTTCACCCGCCTCCTCAAGTTTCTTTTTTATGAAGAAGAAAGACGGAGGTCTGCACCCCCTTGCATTGATTACCGGGCACTTAATCAAACTACCATTCGCTATAGTTACCCTCTACCCCTCATCTCCTCTGTTATTGAATCAATGCATGGGGCGCGCTTCTTCACAAAATTAGATCTCCTGAGTGCGTACAACCTGGTGCGTGTCCGGGAAGGGGATGAGTGGAAGACAGCATTCAGCACAACCACGGGGCATTATGAATACCTGGTGATGCCGTACGGGTTGATGAATGCTCCATCAGTCTTCCAGTCCTTTGGAACGAGGTGTTTCGGGACATGGTTGGTCGCGGTGTGGTGGTCTACATCGATAACATTCTGGTGTATGCGCGCCGAGCATGTGTCCCTGGTTCGCAGAGTGCTGGGCCGACTGTTGGAACATGACCTTTATGCCAAGGGAGAAAAGTGTCTGTTCTTCCAACAGTCCGTCTCCTTCCTCAGGTGTGGAGATGGAGGGAGACCGCATTTCAGCCATGCGTAATTGGCCGACTCCAACCACAATAAAGGAGGTGCAGCGCTTTATTGGCTTTGCCAATTACTATCTGAGAATTTATCCGGGGCTTTGGAAAGGTCGCAGCTCCCATCACCTCTCTGTTGAAGGGTGGGCCGTCCCGGCTCCGCTGGTCTACTGAGGCTGACAGGGCTTTCAGTAACCTGAGGGCTCTGTTCACCTCAGCCCCGGTACTGGCCCATCCTGATCCATCATTACCGTTCGTAGTGGCGGTGGATGCATCCGAGGTGCTGTCCTATCCCAACGCTCGGGCACGCCACCCAAGCTCCGCCCCTGTGCCTTCTTCTCTAAGAAGCTCAGCCCGGCAGAGCAGAACTACGACGTTGGTGATCGGGAGCTGTTGGCTGTTGTCAGAGCCCTGACCGCGTGGAGGCACTGGCTCGAGGGGGCGAAACACCCTTTCCTCGTCTGGACTGACCACCGTAACCTGGAGTACATCTGGGCAGCGAGGAGGCTGAACCCTCGCCAGGCCAGGTGGGCCTTGTTCTTTACCCGGTTTGATTTCACGTTGTCATACATACCAGGTACTAAGAACGTGAAGGAAGACGCGCTGTCACGGCTGTACGACACAGAGGAGAGGCCCATTGACAACAACCCCATACTCCCAGCCTCCTGCATTGTGGCACCGGTGGTGTGGGCAGTGGACGCGGACATAGAGCTGACATTACGCACAGAGCCATCTCCACCTCAGTGTCCAGCTGGGCTGCGTTACGTGTCGTCTCTTGTCCATGATCGTCTTATCTATTGGGCACACACGTCCCCATCCTCTGGTCATCCAGGTATCGGCCGTACAGCGTGCTGCCTTGTTGTGGACCGCTTTTCTAAAGCCTGCCACCTCCTTCCTCTGCCCGGTCTCCCCACGGTCCTGCAAACTGCGGAAGCCCTGTTTACTCACGTCATCCGGCACTACAGGGTGCCAGAGGAAATAGTGTCTGACCGTGGTCCCCAGTTAACATCCAGGGTCTGGAAGGCGTTCATGGAACATCTGGGGGTCTCGGTCAGCCTGACCTCTGGGTTTCACCCCGAGTCTAATGGGCAGGTGGAACGGGTGAATCAGGATGTGGGTAGGTTCCTGCGGTCCTACTGCCAGGACCGGCCAGGTGAGTGGTCGGTGTTCTTGCCATGGGCCGAATATGTCAAGAACTCTCTCTGCCACTCCTCCACTAATCTATCTCCATTTCAATGTGTTTTAGGTTATCAGCCGGTCCTGGCACCGTGGCATCAGAGCCAGACCAAAGCTCCTGCGGTGGATGACTGGTTTCGGCTGCCCACGTCCACCTCCAGTGCACTTTGCATTGCCAGAAGGCCAACGCTGACCGCCACAGCAGTGAGGCCCCAGTCTTTGTACCGGGTGATCGGGTCTGGCTCTCAACCCGGAATCTGCCCCTCCGCCTGCCCTACCGGAAGCTGAGCCCGTGGTTTGTGGGGCCGTTCAAAGTCCTGAGGAGAGTAAACGAGGTTACGTACGTACTACTCCCTCCTGATTACCGTTTAACTCCTCGTTTCACGTGTCTCTCCTCAGGCCAGTGGTGGCTGGTCTGCTCCAGGAGTCTGAGGTGCGGGAGGTCCCTCCGCCCCTCTGGACATCGAGGGGGCCCCAGCGTACTCCGTCCGTTCCATCCTGGATTTGAGGCGTCGGGTGGGGGGCCTTCAGTACCTCGTGGAGTAGGAGGGGTACGGTCCGGAGGAGCGGTGCTGGGTCCCAGTGAAGGATGTCCTCGATCCCTCCCTGTTGTGGGATTTCCACCGTCGCCATCCGGCTCGCCCTGCTCTGCGTCCTCCTGGCCGTCCCCGAGGCCGGTGTCGGCATGCTGCTTGAGCTGCGTGTAAAGGGCGGGGTACTGTCATGACTTCCTCCGAAGCTGCCTCCTCTCCTTCGGCGTTCATCGTTACCGGCCTTCTTGCCACTGCCGCTCCTCATCTCATCATTCCATTTGTTTTGTCTTGTTTATTACACACACCTGGTTCATATCCCCTCATCAGTACCTGTATAAGTATTCCCTCTGCCCCCATTGTCTTTGTGTGTGATTGTTTATTGTGGAGGTTACTATAGCTCGGTGGAGCTCTATTGTATTTTGTATCTCCGGGATATTCACCCATGTGCCTTGTTTTCTCCAGTGCCCCGTATTACCGCACTGGAGTGTTTTACGCATTGCTGCGTACCGCTGTCTTACCGAATAAACTATTTATTCTGTGATTTACTCTCCTGCGCCTGACTCCGTCCAAATCACCCGCCACAGTACATGTGACCTAAAGTAACCACATGTGGATATAGTTGTAATTCAATTCCAATTACAAACCATTCAGCCTAACGGAGTGACAGGCTACATGGAGTAGGCTATCTAGATAATATGTTGCTCACATGGCAAAAAAATTACATTATTTAAAATAGTATAGCATAAAACATCACTCCTCTTCTTTTATAATGTAGCCTATAATGTGGCAATGAAGACCATGGCCTCTGTGATGTCAAATCTAGTTGCATTTTTATTTTATTTTAAAGCTCACAGTATTTCTGCTCAAAGGACAAATCTAGGCTATTTAATGTTTAGGCTACAGGGACCACCTTTGTCAGGGGGAAATTGTGTGAATTGCTGCTTTGTTTTCTAATGTGGAGTGTTTAATTGGGTTTCATCATTAACAAGACAATTAATTAATGCACATTTAAATTGGTAGATTTCACATGTCTAGTCTTAGTCCTATCAAACCTGGGAAAGCTGTTAAGAAGTGGAGTGACATGCAGATGGACACATTTACTTTAACAAAATCAAATTACATCTAAGCCTAGACTGAAATAACAATGTATATTTAATTGAACAGTATTGTCTGCTCTTAAACGTCAGGACAAAATGACAGTTCATTTACATTTAGAATGTGTGACGTTATGTAGTATTAAATCATTATTCAACACTATTGGTCTGAACTCATTTTGTTTTCAGATATATTTAACATAGTTCAAACTTTTACTTAAAACGTTTGAAAGTTTTTCACCTAGTTCCTTATATTTCTTCAGCATACTGTATGTCTGCATATTGACGTTGTAACTAATTACTGTTTGTTGTCAAATATAATTCTCCAAATAACTTTTCAAAATCATTAAAAAATGTAGGCTACTGTGCGTAATGGCTGTCAATTGATTGCGCGCGTCCGTTTGACCAACCATTAAATTATTTTTCAGTTTGGTTTCAAGGCAAGGTGTTTGTTTTGACAAAGGAAGAGAAAGGCTAATGAAGGGGGTAGGGAAAGTTGAGCCGTGTTTTACGCAGTGGGTAATTGAGCAATTTGATTGACATGTGAGTGCCAAAAGGCGCAGACTCTTTCGGATTGGCCGAAGCACACTTCACAATTTCCTCTTGTTTCCAAGCTGCTATACTCCAGGCAGTTATCTTTACAGGCGGTTGTTTGAGTCAGTCGCAGCAGAACGGAACAGAACAGCGGGGGTGCAACAAGAGGAGGCAGGAGTGGAGTTATACTGAAACCTGAAACTTTCTATTCAGAGAACATTTATCCACTGGACTCTTGGAGCTTTTCTCCATTTTCTTTTTCTCTTGTAGCAGGTCTGTTCTATTCTATACTGAAAGCTCCATTGTGAGCTGCATTTTACTTTTATCCTGTAGACTCTCCTCTGTTGTGAACAATGAGGTCCATTGAACCTTTGTGCCGTTGGAGAATCATCCGTCTGGCTTTGACCATGGCAGTGGTATCTATGAGCAGAGCCTCTGAATATGAATACCTGAGCTGGAAATCGGACTTGTACAATGGTGGCCGCAGCTATGGCAAGCCTCCTCAGTGTGTGGATATCCCAGAGGACCTGAGGCTGTGCCACAATGTGGGCTACAACCAGATGCTGCTGCCTAACCTACTGGAGCATGAGACTATGGCTGAGGTGAAGCAGCAGGCGGGCAGCTGGGTGCCCCTGGTACATAAGAGCTGCCACCCGGGTACCCAGGTGTTCCTCTGCTCCCTGTTTGCCCCAGTGTGCCTGGAGCGTCCCATATACCCCTGCCGCTGGCTGTGTGAGGCTGTACGGGACGGCTGCACCCCTATCATGGAGTCCTTCGGCTTCCCCTGGCCTGAGATGCTCACCTGTGACAAGTTTCCCCAGGATGACGTGTGCATTGCCATGACTGCACCCAACGCCACTGAAGCTACCATGCCCACAGGTAAGGCTATACCTACCTACATACCTAGCTACCTACCTACCTACCTACCAGCAGGCATCATGCCTGTCATATATATATATATATATATATATATATATATATATATATATATATATATATATATATATATATATATATATATATATATATATATGTGATTTATAAGATCTCTCAGCCTGGTACCAGAACTGAAACTGAGCTATTGCTTGACATAATGCTTAAATAACTGAGGCGTTGGCTAGGAGTTTGTAAGCTGTATTGTTCAATTGACATTACATTCTTCACTTGGAAGCAGTTTTTATTATGATTTATTTTCTATTTGATAAACATTTTAATGCATTTTGTGGATAAAACATGATCATCTGGAATAATTGTGGAATACAAAAACTATTGTGAACACCAACATATTATGCGATAGTGCAGGCTCAACACATTATGCTATAGGGCAGGCTATACAGAGCTGCGGTACTTGACTGAGATAACACTCAGTCACTGCTTTGATATAGTGTGAGAATCAACACCCATGCAGTTCTACAGGCAGCAGAATGTTGTTTCAGGGGTTAAAGTCTGTTTGTTGATCTCAAACCTCATGCTCATTTGCAACCTTTTGGGGTCATTTTCCCCATGACTGCTTAGATTATTTCTAGATCAGATTATCTCAAAGAATATAAGAGCGTTAGTTCAGAGCAATAACTAGGCTTCTCTGTCTTTACCAAGAGAGAACCTCTCTTTCGAGCAAATGTTAAGTTGCTCGCTATTGACAAAGAAGTGATATTGTAATATTGTAATAGTCCTTTAACAGATGGTAGCAATTTATTTCAAGGTGTTTGTTGAATACTGTGAGCCAGTCCAGCCACAGAACTAATAGATTTATTAATGACCATTTTATATTGAGCTCTCAACAACTGACCTCTTCATTTAGAACCCCCCAAAAGTCGCACAGGGCAATTCCACTGTAATAGAGTGATGCTGAGACTTCAATGTTTCACTTTATAATGTATGTTAAACAAAAAACAATGATTGCAAAGTTAAACAAACCTAGGGACTACTTTTAACAATTTCCACAGAACATTTTACAAAAACTAATTTATGGCCTAAACTCACCAAAGGGGAGTGTGTCATTTATTCTAGAATGCACTGTTTTGAATTATAATGACCCAACCGAAGCCGGGCAGGCCGGCGGGCGGGTTGTCCGCTTTGACGTCTCGCTCAATTAGAACTTGTCTCTATTTTTGCACAGTAGTCACACAAAACAATAAACAGTATGTCATTATTAACTTTTTTCTTTGCTCATTCGAATTTGAAGAGGTATCTAAGGGTTGCGGCTTTACCATACATGCTAAATTAGACCAATTGATCCATTTATGGAAACACAACATTGCTATAATCAAAGATGATTGGAGATATGGACTATCCTTCTAGCATAAAGTCACTGCTCTGCCTGTCCCGACCTTTCCAACCGCCTCGCTCTGCTTGCTCTGCCCGCCCGCTTCTGGTGAAGAACAGTGCAGATGCAAAGCTTGGTAACAGAATGACGGTTTGTGCTGTTTGTGCCGTCATTCTGTTACCAAGAATCTGCACTGTTCTTCAAGTAAATGTGTTTTTGTTAAATATTCAGTGGAAATTATTAAAGTAGTCCTTGTGCATAGAGTTGTATGGATTGTTTAACTTTGCAGTCATTGGTTTTTGTTTGACACACATTTTAAAGTGAAGAATCTGAGTCTCAGCATCACTTTGTTAAAACCTCTTAAGGATCGGACCCTTTTTTTCAATTTTCGCCTAAAATGACACCCAAATCTAACTGCCTGTAGCTCAGAACCTGAAGCAAGGATATGCATATTATTGATGCCATTTGAAAGGAAACACTTTGAAGGTTGTGAAAATGTTAAATTAATGTAGGCATATATAACACATTAGATCTGGTAAAAGATAATACAAACAAAAAAACATGCATTTTCTATTTATTATTTTGTTCCATCATCTTTGAAACGCAAGGCCACAATATAATATTGCAGTTTAGACGCAATTTAGATTCTGGCCACTAGATGGCAGCAGTGTGTGTGCAAAGTTTCAGATTGATCCAGTGAAGCATTGCAATACTGGACTATTTTGTATCAAGTCTGGTAATGTAAGTTTACACACTCCCAGGAATGTCATACATGATAGATCATTAGCTTATACACTAACTTTCAAACATCTAGATGGCCGGGCGGGGTGGGTGTGGAGCCAGAGACAGCAGGGGTTCAAACTGTAGAACCCAGTTCCTTCATTTGAATATAAAAATTGATTTTATCAAACAAAACCATGCTACATTTTATCTCTGGGACCCTTAGGATGACAAATCAGAGCAAGATTACTCAATGTAAGTACATTATTTACCTTCAGAGGTGAATGTATCATACCAGTTGCCGTGATAAGATTTTTGTTGTTGTGCACTCTCCTCAAACAATAGCATGGTATTTTTTTCACTGTAATAGCTACTGTAAATTGGACAGTGCAGTTAGACTAACACGAATGTAAGCTTTCTGTCCATATAAGACATGTCTATGTCCTGGAAAGTTTGCTGTTACTTACAACAGTCATGCTAATCACATTAGCTCATGTTAGCTCAACCATCCAGTATAGGGACACCGATCCCGTAGAGGTTAACGTTGGAATTGCACTATAGCTTAATTTGAATAGCAGATACAGTGGTATATGTAAGAGTGAATACCAGAGGGACAACGATGAGAGATTAAAAAAAAATACCCAGGCCATGTCAATTCTACTGATGTAATAAACTGTGTTTCAAGACTACAGTGAACTCCAAAAGACCTCAGGCCCTTGCTGCCTGTCTGTCTAGGGCTCTGATCAAAAGTAGTACACTATAAAGGGAAAAGGGTGCTATTTGGGATGCAGACTCAGTTTTTGGACTGAGTTATGGTCAAAAGGACTTGAACTACCAACAGCTTGGTGGTAACAATGATTTAGACATGTTTTGTAAACAAACAAAAAAATAAAAAATTCAACAGAAATCAATGGTGCAGAAGGCCTTTCACAATCAAAGTTTTGTCTAAAATTCTTGTTCTTGCCATGGGTTGTAGTATGTTATCGCCATGCCAGTGTCCCTTTGCAGGAACTAGTAGAATGTATCTTGGAGCAAGTTGGAAAGGCTGCTCTGCTCTTTAACTAGACAGGTCCCAGAGAAGAGGAAGTACAACCACCTCATCCAGATTTGCTCATAAATTAAAAGGGACTTTCCATCATCAACCTCCTTACGTTTTGATCTACATTGTATAACGTGTCCTGCACAACAGTGTTAGCTTAGTGTTAAAACATTTTGCTCCTTTCTGAACATAAATGACTCTGTCTTACAGCAAATTGATATGGTGACTGGTGACTTAACAGTCCAGCACCGATGAAGAGGTCTTTCTCACTCCATGGTGCTGCAGTTACATGGCACTTACTGTATATCTGAGGTAGTCCCTCTGTAACTGGGACGTGTTGGGTCGAGGGGGGGGGCAGCATGGTGGTGTGTGTGGAGTCAACATGGTGCTGTTTGGGCAGGAGCCCAGCAGCCTGAGAAAAGTCTCCTCTTGGAGCTTTGGGACCACACAGAGATCAACAAGGTGTGCCACAAATGGCACCGTATTCCCTATAGAGTGCACTACTTTTGACCAGGGTCCATAGGGCCCATAGGGCTCTAGTCAAAAGTAGTGCACTACATAGGGAATAAGGTGCCATTTGGAACGCAAGCCCTTACGTTGACAACTTTTTGCAAATCCAATTAGTTTTCCATGTTTATTCAACATTTATATTTTGGGTTGAAATGATGTGGAAACAACATTGATTCAACCAGTTTTTGCCCAGTGGGTCATGTATTTTGATAAAGTTATTTAAAGAGCCTTCATTGTTTTAAATCATAATTTCAAAACATTCAAAAATGTTCAAATGGAACTTGGCTCCTGTAATTGAAAATAAATATGGAACTCTGAGTGGAAGAGTTTCCAGCTTCAGTCAGTCATCTCTCCGTCTGCACAGTCAGTGCATAGTTTGGGAATCTGTTCTGACAGTGATTAATAAGGCCTAATCTTCCTTAAAAGTCTCAAGTAGCAGTGAATGTGTATGTGTGTGTATCTGCATGTGTGCGTGCATGTGCGTTAGAGCTGTGACAGTCATGGAATTTTGGATGATGGTAATTGGCCAGCCAAATGACCGCAGTCTCCGTAATAACCGTTAGAATAGCACACGTACATTTTCTCCTCTCCCCTGCATGTGCTGCCATAGAAATATAATTAATATAAAGGGGCGTCCACATTCAAGTCAGTGATGGCATAATGGGTGGACTGGCGGCCATTGCGAGTGTACCCATAGGAGCAAAGCAGGAAGTAAAAGCAGGAAGTGTACCCATGAATACAGTATGTGCTGTGATTTGTTGATTAAACTCAACTGACATTACAAAAAATACATTCCATTGCATGAGCCACATCAGTTAACATAATTTGAATGAACATTCCACATTACCATGTAAATCATTGCAAATCACAATACCAGTCTTCAGTCAGCTGTTGTTCCAAAAAAAGAAAAAAAGGATTGATGCCGGTTAATTTATTTTCATGACGGCGGTCTTCATCCATAACCGTCAGTTACACGGTTATATGGTAATTGTGACGGCCCTAGTGTGTGTGAGTGTGTGCATTCAGATAAACGTACAGCAAAGACAGCATGCCTGCAGGACAGATTGATTGTGATTGTCTCAAGTTAGCCCAGAGACCCAAAGAGATCAAAACCAATCACCCCATTTACAGTGGAATGATGCTTAGTTCGACTATAGTGTTTGACTGCTGATATCCACTGTCATTTTGTAAATCTAGCAGATAACAAGAAACTTTGTTTACTGGAGGCCATAATTATAGCCTGCTATAAAGGCCCAGGACATTCCAAACTGAGGTCCGGTCAGTCAGATCATTGACCGTTTGATCAATAAGGGTTTTACTGTCAAACGAGAACAAGCTTCACCCAAGTTCGAATAGATACTTTAAAAAAACGAAACACACCAAAGCAACTGACGACCGAGTGTACTCAGCATCTCTGACCAAAATGTCGGCTGTCATCTTCACATAGGTGTTTACATAAGATTTTGTCTGCAAGAGTGATGTGAAGCACAGGCAGATAGATAGTTGGTAAAACAGTGTTAATACCATGGGAAATGAGCTAATGTTGAAGTAAGTAGAGGTGTGAACAATGCTAGGGTCTGTTGGAGGTTCAGTTGTATTGCCTGACAGCTGTTTGAATGGTGATTTCAGGGAGAGAAAAATACATCTACTTGTTTAGGATTGCAAAATCCAGGTAACTTTCCCAAATTCCTAGATATGATAGAAATCCTGGTTGGAGGATACCAGATTTCCTGCTTATCCTTTCACTCTTGTTCAATTTTTTCAGAGCTATGTTACCTGGTGGATTATTGTGTCAGTGCTACATCTCTTACCCTCTAAATAGACTGTCTCTCCTCCCTCCCTTTCACAGGTTATTCCCCCATATGTCCTCCATGTGACAACGAAATGAAAACAGACATAATTCTAGAGCACATGTGTGCCAGCGAGTTTGGTAAGCATCTCCTAACCCTAACACTACCATTTACATACCGAAGACACACATACACACACGCACACACGTTTTGTCAAGACATGTTTTCCTATGGGCTACCATACCTGTGGATCATGTTTGCCAACACCACAGGATAGTAGCCTATACACGTGGAACCACATACAGTAAGCTACAGCAGTATGTTTATCCTTACAGCACTGGAATATATGCCCCAGACAGACCACCTAATGATCCCTTCCTCCCAACCACCTTAGGTCTACAAAGTACATAGTAAGATATTTACATAAACAAGCTTAGAGAAGTTAAAGTGACACTCTTGCCATTAGGGCTCCCGAGTGGCGCAGCGGTCTAAGGCACTGCATCTCAGTGCTTGAGGTGTCACTACAGACTCCCTGGTTCGATTCCAGGCTGTATCCCAACCGGCCGTGATTGGGAGTCCCATAGGGCAGCGCACAATTGGCCCAGCGTCGTCCGGGTTTGGCCGGTGTAGGCCGTCATTGTAAATAATAATAATAATAATAATAATAATATGCCATTTAGCAGACGCTTTTATCCAAAGCGACTTACAGTCATGCGTGCATACATTTTTGTGTATGGGTGGTCCCGGGGATCGAACCCACTACCTTGGCGTTACAAGCGCCGTGCTCTACCAGTTGAGCTACAGAGGACCACGAATTTGATCTTAACTGACTTGCCTAGTTAAATAAAGGTGTAAATAAATTAGGTTTTCTTACTTACATGCATTCCCGACTCTTGCCATTCTGGTTACAGTAATGAGCTTGGTGCTTTATCCCAGCTATAGATGATGGCCCATTGCACTGCACAGTCATCTCTTTGTATGATATTAAAAGGGAGGTCTTTAGTGGGGTTAATCAGTCTATTGGAAACAAAAGGACTCTGAAAAGAAAAGCAAGTTAATGTAGATAAACAGTAAGACAAACAGAAAAGAGACCCAAAGAGAGGTCTAAGTCACTGCATCGCAGTGCTAGCTGTGCCACTAGAGATCCTGGTTCGAATCCAGGCTCTGTCGTAGCCGGCCGCGACCGGGAGACCCATGGGGCGGCGCACAATTGGCCCAGCATCGTCCAGGGTAGGGGAGGGAATGGCCGGCAGGGATGTAGCTCAGTTGGTAGAGCATGGCGTTTGCAACGCCAGGGTTGTGGGTTCGATTCCCACGGGGGGGCAGTATGAAAAAAAATAAAAAATAAACAAATAATGTATGCACTCACTAACTGTAAGTCGCTCTGGATAAGAGCGTCTGCTAAATGACTAAAATGAAATGAAAAAATGAAAAAGGGATCAGTTTGACAATAAATCTCATAGAGGCTCATGGATTTAGTTCCAGCTGACTGTAGATTTACAAGGTGAAGAAAGAACCAACTTACTTTCTTCTACTGCCCTATAGCATAGTGATGTATGACCATAAACATGCTTTACGTGTCAAAGGTCCAAGCATATTTTCAGCAAAGAAGGGTTTCGTTTTCCAGAAGATTTGCACAATTTCATGCTTGTTGGATGGATGGGACATTATTATTTTAAACCAACTTTCATTATCAGAGAATTGATGTGGCTTTGTCCAACATTTCACAGAGGCTACTCTCTGACAATGCTCAGGGTAATTGTTCTGTCTGAGAATATGAAATTGAAAAGATTGACAATTTGTAAACTTCTGGGGATCATTCCTTCAGACGTAACGGATTGACACGCCAACTGACCACCAAGTAAACTGATGTGAACGATCTTGAGAAAGATTCTCTTGAGAAAGTAGAGTTGACCTTGTTTTCTTGCCCATACAAATTATGCTTAATTCTCACAGCTTTACATATCAACTGGAAAGAAAAACAGAGCTGGGGAGTTTTTAACCTCTGTGAATCCATGTCACAGTTTGTATTACCCTTTTAAAGGCTAATATTCTGTAACTAATGAATTGGGGCCCTAAAGTCTTCATTTAGCAGGTATTTAAAGCTGTAAATCGGGATGTTTGTTTTGCTGTCTGGCCTTCTGGAGGTGTCAGGAGGGTTGTACTTTAAAGCTTAATTCCTATTGGTCCATATCACAGACTGTCTGATGTCACATGTATGGGCATGTCTTTATGCCATCCTATCCACAGGGCGTCAATGCAGAGTAGCAACAGCTGTTGGAATGTTTTGTTTTTCTATGCAATTAAAATGCATTGATAGTTTCTTGCATGCAGGGACACTGTAAATTCAACCCACCTTGAGACAGTGATTGTATGCAGTGAGAATGTGCATAAGTTTACAGGATGCTGTGCCTTATTTTTTATTGCTTGAAGCTCGCCTCCCAAGTTTTTGGTGGTTTCCAAATCAATTCCAAGCAGCAGACCTTGGGAAGACAGACTTTGTGCATTAAAAACACGTTTTCTTTCAGAGTGGTTCTCAGGGAAAGCTAATACACAAAGTTATGTATTTTAAATTAAGTGTCCCATTGTTACACTGTAATGATGGGCCTCACTTTTCTGTCCTCAGAAACCATCCCTGGTTTGCCAAGCAAGAGTAGCACATTATTGGTCTATTTCATCTATGATTAAGACAGATGTTATTTTGATTCCTTGTCATAATCTCTTTAACGCTTGATGTCTGAGCTTATCCAGGCAGGCTGAGCATGGCCGCTGACAATGGCGGTTAAATGAGACTGTTATTGCAACCATTAGACCCAATCACAGCAGGAGTGGCCCACAAAGGGAGAGTCCCAACTCCCATGAGAAAAAACAGGGCTCATGTCCCAAATGGCTCCCTATTCCCTATAAAGTGCACTACTTTTGATCATGGCCCAAAGGGCTCTGTTATGTAGGGAATAGGGTGCCATTTGGGACATAGGCAGGCGCTGCTTACAGTGTGGCAATGCCATGGGCTATTGTGGTTAGTTTGCTTTGCTTTGTTTTGCTTTGCTCTACCGGTTGGGCAACATGTAAACAAGCAATGTTTATGCTCCCTAGAGATGTTCTAATTGACTAAAGAAATGAGAATGCAGGCTTCTAAGATGGCTGCCACAGGTTAATCAATAACTGAAGCAGTAACCTATGCTTTTAGCTTAATTACACTTCTGGAGGGACAAAAACGAGGTCATGTTTTTTTTTAAGCGTTAACATTGTGCAGATTTTATTATTTTAATTTGTCTGACGTGATATTCCTCTGAACTGGCATGAGCCGCCCTTATTTTGCCCTAAAACTGGGGCTTGACTCGAAAAAAACTATTACAGTGGGGGAAAAAAGTATTTAGTCAGCCACCAATTGTGCAAGTTCTCCCACTTAAAAAGATGAGAGAGGCCTGTAATTTTCATCATAGGTACACGTCAACTATGACAGACAAATTGAGAGAAAAAAATTCCAGAAAATCACATTGTAGGATTTTTAATGATTTTATTTTTTTAAATTATGGTGGAAAATAAGTATTTGGTCACCTACAAACAAGCAAGATTTCTGGCTCTCACAGACCTGTAACTTCTTCTTTAAGAGGCTCCTCTGTCCTCCACTCGTTACCTGTATTAATGGCACCTGTTTGAACTTATCAGTATAAAATACACCTGTCCACAACCTCAAACAGTCACACTCCAAACTCCACTATGGCCAAGACCAAAGAGCTGTCAAAGGACACCAGAAACAAAATTGTAGACCTGCACCAGGCTGGGAAGACTGAATCTGCAATAGGTAAGCAGCTTGGTTTGAAGAAATCAACTGTGGGAGCAATTATTAGGAAATGGAAGACATACAAGACCACTGATAATCTCCCTCGATCTGGGGCTCCACGCAAGATCTCACCCCGTGGGGTCAAAATGATCACAAGAACGGTGAGCAAAAATCCCAGAACCACACGGGGGGACCTAGTGAATGACCTGCAGAGAGCTGGGACCAAAGTAACAAAGCCTACCATCAGTAACACACTACGCCGCCAGGGACTCAAATCCTGCAGTGCCAGACGTGTCCCCCTGCTTAAGCCAGTACATGTCCAGGCCCGTCTGAAGTTTGCTAGAGTGCATTTGGATGATCCAGAAGAGGATTGGGAGAATGTCATATGGTCAGATGAAACCAAAATAGAACTTTTTGGTGAAAACTCAACTACTGTGAAGCATGGGGGTGGACACATCATGCTTTGGGGCAGTTTTCTGCAAAGGGACTAGGACGACTGATCCGTGTAAAGGAAAGAATGAATGGGGCCATGTATCGTGAGATTTTGAGTGAAAACCTCCTTCCATCAGCAAGGACATTGAAGATGAAACGTGGCTGGGTCTTTCAGCATGACAATGATCCCAAACACACCGCCCGGGCAACGAAGGAGTGGCTTCGTAAGAAGCATTTCAAGGTCCTGGAGTGGCCTAGCCAGTCTCCAGATCTCAACCCCATAGAAAATCTTTGGAGGGAGTTGAAAGTCCGTGTTGCCCAGCGACAGCCACAAAACATCACTGCTCTAGAGGAGATCTGCATGGAGGAATGGGCCAAAATACCAGCAACAGTGTGTGAAAACCTTGTGAAGACTTACAGAAAACGTTTAACCTGTGTCATTGCCAACAAAGGGTATATAACAAAGTATTGAGAAACTTTTGTTATTGACCAAATACTTATTTTCCACCATAATTTGCAAATAAATTCTTTTAAAATCCTACAATGTGATTTTCTGGGGGTTTTTCTCTCATTTTGTCTGTCATAGTTGACGTTTACCTATGATGAAAATTACAGGCCTCTCTCGTCTTTTTAAGTGGGAGAACTTGCACAATTGGTGGCTGACTAAATACTTTTTTCCCCCACTGTATATGGCGTGAAAGATCTGTCATTCATTTTGTCAGAGGCAAGAGATGTGAGTAAAATGTGGAAGCAATTATGACATGATTTGATCTGTTTTGACCTCAATGAAGCATCTGGTCATGTCAGTTGTGACTTGTGAGCTAATCTATTATTACGCTTTCATCAAGGCACTTTTAGTCAGACCAAAATGGGTCAGAGGGAGGGATAGCTTATAATAGACGTAGATTAATAAGTTAAGTGCACTACTCTATACTTTCACTATTAAATATAGTGCTGGATGCTGAATGTATCACTTTTTATCACTACTATTCACATAAAGGGTACTTGTATATGCCCTTATATTTACATGTACAGTATAACTGTAGAGACAACAGCATAACCTTAGTCAAAATGTACCTATACCAGGCCTAACTTCAGACTGTAGTTGATAGGTTACCTCAGTCAGGGCAGCAAGCTGGAGGAATCTGTGACTTACATCGAAGTCCGTTTTATTTATCTGCGTGGACTAATCATGTCAGAAATATGCCTCCGCTGGCACAGAATGAGCATTTTTGCTCACTGAAACACTCAGTTCCTGGAAACATCTCATTGCGAAAGGTCTGTTCTCATTTAACATGAAAGTTAAGTGTGAAAGAGAGGCTTATTAATATTGTGTGCCATTGTTTGAAGTCATGAATAATTGCCTCCTTCCAATCTCACAATCACATTTTGACATTCTCAGGCGAGTTTATCTTGATGAAGTTGGAATATTTTGAGACAAGAGGCAAGAGTTGTTTTATGCTTTGTGGTTGGATACAGGACAATCTGGCAGAGGAAGAATAAATGTGTTTAAAAAAGTCATGGAGGAATATAATTAGTATTTTTTTTAAAGTAGAAGTGGATGGTTCTTGAAGGTCTGTGTGACCATAGTGTATGTACTATAATAGATGCCATTTAGCAGAGACCTGAGTAGTGACCGCAGTTTGTTTGAGCAACTGAACTGCATTTTCAGCTCCAATTGAAGAATGAAGATGCAAAGACAAACAACAGAATCCACAGTTCAGTTAACCAACGTTACGTGTTGGTGACCATGATCAACCATGAGGAAGATAACACTCTAGCTAGTTAAAACCTTCCCAGTCCCTGGTCCCTCGGAGATCCTGATTAATCTGTTTCTTTTTATTTGATTTTACAGTGCATTCGGGAGGTATTCAGACCCCTTGACTTTTTCCAGCCTTATTCTAAAATTTATTAAATTGTTTTTTTCTTCATCAATCTACACACAATAACACATAATGACAAAGCAAAAACAGGTTTTTAGAATATTTTGCAAACTTATAAAAAATAAAAAACGGATATCACATTTACAGAAGTATTCTGACTCTTTACTCAGTACTTTGTTGAAGCACCTTTGGCAGCGATTACAGCCTCGAGTCTTCTTGTGTATGACGCTACAAGCTTGGCACACCTGTACAGTGGGAAAAATAAGTATTTGGTCACCTACAAACAAGCAAGATTTCTGGCTCTCACAGACCTGTAACTTCTTCTTTAAGAGGCTCCTCTGTCCTCCACTCGTTACCTGTATTAATGGCACCTGTTTGAACTTGTTATCAGTATAAAAGACACCTGTCCACAACCTCAAACAGTCACACTCCAAACTCCACTATGGCCAAGACCAAAGAGCTGTCAAAGGACACCAGAAACAAAATTGTAGACCTGCACCAGGCTGGGAAGACTGAATCTGCAATAGGTAAGCAGCTTGGTTTGAAGAAATCAACTGTGGGAGCAATTATTAGGAAATGGAAGACCACTGATAATCTCCCTCGATCTGGGGCTCCACGCAAGATCTCACCCCGTGGGGTCAAAATGATCACAAGAACGGTGAGCAAAAATCCCAGAACCACACGGGGGGACCTAGTGAATGACCTGCAGAGAGCTGGGACCAAAGTAACAAAGCCTACCATCAGTAACACACTACGCCGCCAGGGACTCAAATCCTGCAGTGCCAGACGTGTCCCCCTGCTTAAGCCAGTACATGTCCAGGCCCATCTGAAGTTTGCTAGAGTGCATTTGGATGATCCAAAAAAGGATTGGGAGAATGTCATATGGTCAGATGAAACCAAAATAGAACTTTTTGGTAAAAACTCAACTCGTCGTGTTTGGAGGACAAAGAATGCTGAGTTGCATCCAAAGAACACCATACCTACTGTGAAGCATGGGGGTGGAAACATCATGCTTTGGGGCTGTTTTTCTGCAAAGGGACCAGGACGACTGATCCGTGTAAAGGAAAGAATGAATGGGGCCATGTATTGTGAGATTTTGAGTGAAAACCTCCTTCCATCAGCAAGGGCATTGAAGATGAAACGTGGCTGGGTCTTTCAGCATGACAATGATCCCAAACACACCGCCCGTGCAACGAAGGAGTGGCTTCGTAAGAAGCATTTCAAGGTCCTGGAGTGGGCTAGCCAGTCTCCAGATCTCAACCCCATAGAAAATCTTTGGAGGGAGTTGAAAGTCCGTGTTGCCCAGCGACAGCCCCAAAACATCACTGCTCTAGAGGAGATCTGCATGGAGGAAAGGGCCAAAATAACAGCAACAGTGTGTGAAAACCTTGTGAAGACTTACAGAAAACGTTTGACCTGTGTCATTGCCAACAAAGGTATATAACAAAGTATTGAGAAACTTTTGTTATTGACCAAATACTTATTTTCCACCATAATTTGCAAATAAATTCTTTTAAAATCCTACAATGTGATTTTCTGGATTTTTTTTCCTCATTTTGTCTGTCATAGTTGACGTGTACCTATGATGAAAATTAAAGGCCTCTCTCATCTTTTTAAGTGGGAGAACTTGCACAATTGGTGGCTGACTAAATACTTTTTTCCCCCACTGTATTTGGGGAGTTTCTCACATTCTTCTCTGCAGATCCTCTCAAGCTCTGTCAGGTTGGATGGGGAGTGTCGCTGCACAGCTATTTTCAAGTCTCTCCAGAGATGTTCCATTGGGTTCAAGTCCGGGCTCTGGCTGGGCCACTCAAGGACATTCAGAGACTTGTCCCGAAGCCACTCCTGCGCTGTCTTGGCTGTGTGCTTATGGTTGTTGTCCTGTTGGAAGGTGAACCTTCGCCCCAGTCTGAGGTCCTGAGCGCTCTGGAGCAGGTTTTCATCAAGGATCTCTCTGTACTTTGCTCCGTTCATCTTTCCCTCGATCCTGACTAGTCTCCCAGTCCCTGCCGCATGATGCTGCCACAACCATGCTTCACCGTAGGGATGGTGCCAGGTTTCCTCCAGAGTTCAATCTTGGTTTCATCAGACCAAAGAATCTTGTTTCTCATGGTCTCAGAGTCCTTTAGGTACCTTTTGGCAAACTCCAAGCGGGCTGTCATGTGCCTTTTACTGAGGAGTGGCTTCCGTCTGACCACTCTACTATAAAGGCCTGATTGGTGGAGTGCTGCAGAGATGGTTGTCCTTCTGGAAGGTTCTCCCATCTCCACAGAGGAACTCTAGAGCTCTGTCAGAGTGACCATTGGGTTCTTGGTCACCTCCCTGACAAAGGCCCTTCTCCCCTGATTGCTCAGTTTGGCCGGGCGGCCAGCTCTAGGAAGAGTCTTGCTGGTTACAAACTTCTTCCATTTTTAAGAATGATGCAGGCCACTGTGTTCTTGGGGACCTTCAATGCTGCAGAAATGTTTCGGTACCCTTCCCCAGATCTGTGCCTCGACACAATCCTGTCTCTGAGCTCTATGGACATTTCCTTCGACCTCATGGCTTGGTGTTTGCTCTGACATGCACTGTCAACTGTGGGATCTTATATAGACGTGTGTGCCTTTCCAAATCATGTCTAATCAGTTGAATTTACCACAGGTGGACTCCAATCAAGTTGTAGAAACATCTCAAGGATCATCAGTGGAAACAGGATGCACCTAAGCTTAATTTTGAGTGTCATAGTAAATGTTCTTAATACTCATATAAATGTGATATTTCCGGGGGGGGGGTTTGTATACATTTGCAAAAAATTATAAAAACCTGTTTTTGCCTTGTCATTATACGGTATTGTGTGTAAATTGATGGGGGGGGACAATTTAATAAATTTTAGAATAAGGCTGTAACGTAACAAAATGTAGAAAAAGGGAAGGGGTCTGAATACTTTCCCAATGCACTGTGTATATATATTATAAATATATTTTCCTGTATTATTTTCCCCTAATTGATGAAATAATTTTTTTACTCATCAATCTACACACAATATATATATTTTTTAAAATGTCTAAAAACCTGTTTTCGCATTGTCATTATGGGGTATTGTGTGTAGATTGATGAGGGAAAAAATGAATTTCATCCTTTTTATAATAAGGCTGTAACGTAACAAAATGTGAAAAAAGGAAGGTGTCTGAATACTTTCCGAATACACTGTATATACATTTAACTTTACATTAGTTATCTTATTTTTTGTCCCACCCTTCAGCTCCACTCAACCCCTCCCATCTATCTCTGAACACCATCCAGTTTTGATTTAATGAATCTGTTTCTTAACAGAGCTATCAGTGCTATCTACCCTGCTGATAGTTTTATGGTACATCCTTCTCAACACTTTGTTCCCACTTACTTAAGCTTTTATTACCACAGCTCTTTGTTACACAATGTCAGAACACTCCAATTCAAACCCACCCTGGTCTACTTCAGACAGATTACTTTCTCTCTCATTGTATAGGCAATTGCACCATCCATCCCTCCCCATGCTAATGCAGTAAATAAAAGTGCAGCAGCCCTGGCCCTGCTCTAGACTGATTACATAGGCTGCTTCCCAAATGGCACCCTATTCCCTATATAGTGCATTACTTTTGCCTGGTCAAAAGTAGTGCACTATGTAGGGAATAGGGTGCCATTTGGGATGCAGGCATTGGGTCATGGGGGCAGACAGGTTCCATGGTTGTGAATAGGCCAGAGCTGTGTTATTCCATGGTTGCCCTCCTGTTGGGTTTATGATACCATCTGTGCTGGCTGAAAGCCTGTCTTGCCTTCTAAACCAGGAGAGGAATTCAGGTCAAGGTTCAGGGACAAAGGATGCAGCCTAGATGTCCACAAAATTTACAGCATTGCCGATTGATGGAGAGAGTTTGAGTGTTTTGTATTTGTCCAAACCTGAGACCACCGACAGATAGAGATGACGTTGAATATAGAATTAGAGTTGAAGCTTGGTGTTTTTGCATTATTTCCTATTTTCGCCCTCGTAACGTTGAAAGAAAAATTGTTAAATCATTATAACTCTCATGTCAGATGATAGTTTGGGGTGAATCGTTTTCCAAAACACACGCCCAGAATGTATTAGATTAAAGAATAACATACCTTCTAGTTGAATTCTACTGATCAATGGCTGAGCCTTTTGCCCTTAACAGTTAAAACATGTCAAGTGCCATATCCTAGCTGGTCAGTCACTGTACTATACACTTTGGCTGGAAGGGAGATTATGCACACAAACAACCAAGGTGCAAAGAAAGTTCAGCTGGATCCAGTTTAAGCTAGATTTATCCAGATAAGGTGGTTTCAGGGGTGGCCTAAAACGTATGTTTTATGACTCGCTAATTATGAAAGCTGCCCATTTTGGTTTCATTTAACACTAAGCCCTCCTCACAGAGACTTTTCAGGGACCAGAGGTTGATGAAGGTCCTAATCCCTACCATGTGCACTGTTAATACCTGTAAAACCACTGGGACTGTTCTTTTTCTAACACTTTAATTGGCAATGGGAATATAGGGGGCCAATAGATGAACCCTCAATCCTGGTAGTGTTAGTTCATGTAGAGGCCTATTCAGAGTTATGATATACACTGAGTGTACAAAACATTAAGGACACCTTCCTAATATTGAGTTGCTCTCAGAACAGCCTCAATTTGTCGGGGATTGGACTCTACAAGGTGTCGAAAGCATTCCACAGGGATGCTGGCCCATGTTGACTCCAATGCTTCCCACAGTTGTGTGGTGGACCATTCTTGATACACACAGGAAACTGGTGAATGTGAAAAACCCAGCAGCGTTGCAGTTCTTGACACAAACCAGTGCACCTACTATCATACCCCATTTCAAAGGCACTTAAATATTTTGTCTTTGCCATTGATCCTCTGAATGGCACACACAATCCATGTCTCAATTGTCTCAAGGCTTAAAAATCCTTCTTTAACCTGTCTCCTCCCCTTCCTCTACACTGATTGAAGTGGATTTAACGGGTGACATCAATAAGGGATCATAGCTTTCACCTAGATTCACCTGGTCAGTCTATGGAAAGAGCAGGTGTTCTTAGTGTTTTGTACACTTGATAAAAACAAAAACTGGTTTTAGCCCACACAAACGCATTGAATAACATTCACTACATGGAACAGATAGTCCCCCCCCCCCCAAAGAAAATCTAAATGAAGTTTGTTCTGAAGTGTCTGTCCTATATCTGAGAGATTTAAGATCACGAATGGTATTATTATTGTTTCTTTTTGTACATGTATTTAACCCCTTATGTCTGGCACTAAAAAGTCTCCATATACAGTATACTTCCATTCATTTTTTCAATTGGTACTGGGGCACCTTCAGACGAGTCTTGTGAGGCCTATGGGCAACACAACCGTCATGTACGTGTTCGTGAGAGTCTCACCTTTCATATTAGTGTGTAGCCCAAACTGTTTGGACACTACAGACAGAAGTTGGCAAATCGGCTGTACTGACTTCAGATGAGTCCTAAGGGGTTGTAGAGCAAAACGGAGAACCCCATCATGTTCGTGAGAGTCTCATCTTTCCATAATAGTTTGTAAGCATAAGCACTCTAGCTCTATCACCTTTCACAGCAGATGTGGAAGTGTGACATCGGTGGATGTGGTGGATTGAGACACATCCAATGTAAAAAAACAGATATCTCTAGCTTAAACTGACAGATTTGTATGGGGCCGCAGAAATCGGCTCTTAAAATATAGCTAGCAATTATATAGCTAGTTCTTTTCTATAAACCAACTACAGTCCACTTAGCTAGCTAAGGTGAACTCAACTCAGACTGATGGTGGGAATTAACGTTAGCTAGCGTTCCCCCAGCAGTTTCAATCTAGTGAACTAGTTAAGTGCATTTTCTCAACTTAACCAATCAGATGGATAGTTAGCAAATATATTTGTTTTCCCTCACATCTAAAGCTACCTGATACAGCTGACCAGTTGATAGTAAAGTAGGATGAATGATAGAGCTAGCTAGCTGCAATGGCAATGCCAACGGCTAGCCAGGAGTTTGTCTGAAATGTAGACTTATCAGTGAACAACAGTGTGAACCTCGTCCACTGCTAGACCTATCAACCGCTTACTGAACGCGGTTGTTAAAGAACTTTCCTCCATACATCGCTTGATATATTAAACTTTTGCCAAACCAGTTGGCAAGCATGCTAAAACGTACCCTTTGCCAGCCAAAATGTTTAAGCACAACTGTTGCAGTGGCTTAAACGATGGGATGGAATGGACACTGCTAAGATTCGAAATAGCTGTGTTGAAAACATCCTCACTCACTTCTTCCATGTTTACTGCTTCGTATGTGTCCATACGGATCATAAACACGGGTGAAATTAGCGGAAGGGATGGATTTGGCCGAGAGTTTCCTTTTGCGAGGGAGGAGACTTATGCGAACTTTCGCAATAATTTTACTTCTGGGTAACTGAGATTGCCACTACTATAACGTTTTTCAAAACCATAAGTACTTTAAAACTGCTTTGATTTAAATAGTAAAGTAAACCTTTTTAAACTTTTACTACTACCAAAAAAATAATTTTAAAGAGTTAAAGCAAGTCCCATCAATTGTATTTCATGTACAATTAGAATTTAGTTATTATTATTATTATTATTAAGCATGCTACTCCTCTTACACCGTTTAAGATAGAAACGCTGTTCAAACTTTAAAACGTGCAGACTGGTCTCGCTTGAGTTGCTTGTATACAACTTTTTGATATATTTTATACTTTTTAAAGCTCAGACACATTTGCCTGCCAACAGTACTTAGCACCTCTGAACAGAGTGTTGGCAGTCAATCTCTTGTGTTCACTTAGCCACTCAGCCTTGTTAAAATACTTCAAACCAGAAGGTGGCAGTAGCGTTGTTTGGCAATGCATATCCGTGCGTATTGCTTATGGTCTAGTTTCGACGCTACAGTATCTGCGCTAATGTTGCTATTTTGTGGAAAGCCCTTGTTGATACTAGCCAGATGGCCACAGCTAGATAACTACCTAGCAAGATGACGAAGAAACAATTGAATTCACTCTCCATAATCCCATACTGCCAGTGCCAGCCCATAGCCAAATGTTTAGCTAGCTAACGTTAGCATATTCATTAGCTAGCACAACATTTTTACATTTTCGTCATTTAACATAGCTACCTAGCTAAGGACACTGCACAAACTCGGTAGCTAACACAGGCAGCTGTTTCATGAAAACTAGCTAATACATTGTGATTTAATTATAATGTCAATACTAATGTCCCATCACTGCAACTCCCATACGGACTCGGGAGAGGCGAAGGTCGAGAGCCATGCGTCCTCCGAAACACGACCCTGCCAAGCCACACTGCTTCTTGACACACTGCTCGCTTAACCCGGAAGCCAGCCGCACCAAAGTGTCAGAGGAAACACAGTACAACTGGTGACCGAAGTCAGCATGCATGCGCCCATTTTTTAATGTATTTTTTTGTTGGCTCTCCCACGTAGAATCGGTAGGTTCTTCGCTAACGAGTCGGCACGCAGCAGGTACCTATCGGCAGTGAGATGCTCGGTGTGTTTCATGCTTTAGCTATTCAAGTCTTTATAGAGGACCATGTTGCATTTTAAGTAGGGGCCTATTTAGTGTTCAGATATAGTAGCCTATATTTCTTATACAAGTCTTTACCCCTACCTGTTAGCTACACTGATAATAATGTAATTTATTTTAGTTACATGTATGCCTAATGCCTATGCATTATTTTATTTTTTAAAATCAGATATTCAAAGACAGGTCAGTCAGAACCAAATCTCAAGCAGCAGTCAGTTTACTAAGTGCAGGTGCAAATTCCTGTATTAATAGATCACAAGATGGTCACTAATCTGGTAATCACAGCAACCTGGTGGAATCACAGGAACGTGCAAAACATTTTCCTTATAAATGTATTACCGTGTACCAAATTCACCTTCACTCATGCAGTAGCCTACATTACATTTGCGTGGGGAGATGAAGAGGTTGGCCTATACCCATAATGGCTGAGTCTGCATCTCAAATGACACCATATTCCCTATATTGTTAACTACTTTTGACTTGGACCCTGGTCAAGAGTAGTGCACTATGTAGGGAATAGGGTGTCATTTGGGACGTATCCATAGAGGCTGAGATTTGGACCACAATGGGGTTGACTCGTGCACCATTTCAGGAGGGGAGGTGGAGGAAACAAGGAGATTAGGAGGTTAAATTGGGTTAAGTGAAAGATTAGACCGATTAAGACAATTCAGAGGCTGGTGTAAGATTTGGAGAGATATAAGTGACAGAAAAATAATTTAAAAAATAATTTGATTATTCAGACATTTGGTAGGTTTAAAATTGTTGCAATACTTGGTCTTACATCAAGGGACAATGAGAGGCAGGGTTACAATGTACTGTAGCATCAAAGGTTCAACCTTCTTTCAGTAACCAACCAGTGGTGGTATTGAAGTGGTAGTAGTTGTAGTAGTGGTATGGAGGGGTGGCAGAGGCTGCTGAGGGGAGGACGGCTCATAATAATGGCTGGAATGGAATATAATGGCTGGAATGGAGTGAATGGAATGGTATCAAACACAACCGTGTGTTTGAGACCATTCCATTTACTCCATTCCGGCCATTATTATGAGCCGTCCTCCCCTCAGCAGCCTCCACTGATGGGTGGGTTGTTTGCCAACAAAACCGATGTGTGCGCACCTTGGGGGCAAAACAGATGGGGTTGCCTTACAATCAAAAGTTGATACAGTGCATTCGGAAAGTATTCAGACACCTTGACTTTTTCCACATTTTGTTACGTTACAGCCTTATTCTAAAATGAATTAAATAAATAAAAATCCCTCATCAATCTACACACAATACCCATAATGACAAGGCAAAAACAGGTTTATAGAAATGTTTGTAAATCTATTATGAATAAAAAACAGAAATACCTTATTTACATAAAGTACCAGTCAAAAGTTTGGACACACCTACTCATTCAAGGGTTTTCCTTTATTTTTACTATTTTCTACATTGTAGAATAATAGTGAAGACATCAAAACTATGAAATAACACATATGGAATCATGTAGTAACCAACAAAGTGTTAAACAAATTTAAAATAAAACCTGTCTGTTACTTGGGTTGGTATACAGAAGACAGCCCTATTTGGTAAAAGACCAAGTCCACATTATGGCAAGAACAGCTCAAATAAGCAAAGAGAAACGACAGTCCATCATTACTTTAAGACATGAAGGTCAGTCAATACGGAACATTTCAAGAACTTTGAAAGTTTCTTCAAGTGCAGTCGCAAAAACCATCAAGCGCTATGATGAAACTGGCTGTCATGAGGAGCGCCACAGGAAAGGAAGACCCAGAGTTACCTCTGCTGCAGAGGATAAGTTCATTCGAGAATTACCAGCCTCAGAAATTGCAGCCCAAATAAATGCTTCACATTCGAGTAACAGACACATCTCAACATCAACTGTTCAGAGGAGACTGCTTGAATCAGGCCTTCATGGTCGAATCAAAACTATGAAATAACACATATGGAATCATGTAGTAACCAAAAAAGTGTTAAACAAATCTAAATATATTTTATATTTGAGATTCTTCAAAGTAGCCACCCTTTGCCTTGAAGACAGCTTTGCACACGCTTGGCATTCTCTCAACCAGCTTCACCTGAAATGCTTTTCCAACAGTCTTGAAGGAGTTCCCACATATGCTGTGCACTTGTTGGCTGCTTTTCCTTCACTCTGCGGTCCAACTCATCCCAAACCATCTCAATTGGGTTGAGGTCAGGTGATTGTGGAGGCCAGGTCATCTGATGCAGCACTCCATCACTCTCCTTCTTGGTAAAATAGCCCTTACACAGCCTGGAGGTGTGTTGGGTCATTGTCCTGTTGAAAGACAAATGATAGTCCCATTAAGCGCAAACCAGATGGGATGGTGTATCGCTGCAGAATGCTGTGGTAGCCATGCTGGTTAAGTGTGCCTTGAATTCTAAATAAATCACTGACAGTGTCACCAGCAAGCACCCCCACACCATCACACCTCCTCCTCCATGCTTCATGGTGAGAACCACACATGCGGAGATCATCCGTTCACCTACTATGTGTCTCACTAAGACACAGCGGTTGGAACCAAAAATCTCAAATATGGACTCATCAGACCAAAGGACAGATTTCCACTGGTCTAATGTCCATTGCTCGTGTTTCTTGGCCCATGCAAGTCTCTTCTTCTGATTGGTGTCCTTTAGTAGTGGTTTCTTCGCAGCAATTCGACCATGAAGGCCTGATTCAAGCAGTCTCCTCTGAACAGTTGATGTTGAGATGTGTCTGTTACTTGAATGTGAAGCATTTATTTGGGCTGCAATTTCTGAGGCTGGTAATTCTCTAATGAACTTATCCTCTGCAGCAGAGGTAACTCTGGGTCTTCCTTTCCTGTGGCGCTCCTCATGACAGCCAGTTTCATCATAGCGCTTGATGGTTTTTGCGACTGCACTTGAAGAAACTTTCAAAGTTCTTGAAATGTTCCGTATTGACTGACCTTCATGTCATAAAGTAATTATAGACTGTCATTTCTCTTTGCTTATTTGAGCTGTTCTTGCCAGAATATGGACTTGGTCTTTTACCAAATAGGGCTATCTTCTGTATACAAACCCAAGTAACAGACAGGGTTTATTTTAACTTTGTTTAACACTTTGTTGGTTACTACATGATTCCATATGTGTTATTTCATAGTTTTGATGTCTTCACTATTATTCTACAATGTAGAAAATAGTAAAAATAAAGAAAATCCCTTGAATGAGTAGGTGTGTCCAAACTTTTGACTGGTAGTGTAGGTAGCTACCTATCTGTGGTGTATTTGTCTCATTCATCACTCTGCAGTAGGTCTGATTCCAGGGTCATTTGAAGCTTACTACCTGTCTCATCACTGTGTGTGTGTGTGTGTGTGTGTGTGTGTGTGTGTGTGCCTACACTCACACTCACAGAGAGAGAGAAAATGCAGAAACATTTGCTATGACTCAAAATTGAGCTCAGGTGCATCCTGTTTCCACTGATCATCCTTGAGATGTTTCTACAACTTGATTTGGAGTCCACCTGTGGTAAATTCAATGATTGGACATGATTTGGAAAGGCACATACCTGTCTATAGAAGGTCCCACAGTTGACAGTGCATGTCATAGCAAAAACCAAGTCATGAGGTCGAAGGAATTTTCCATAGAGCTCAGAGACTGGATTGTGTCGAGGCACAGATCTGGGGAAGGGTACCAAAACATTTCTGCAGCATTGAAGGTTCCCAAGAACACAGTGGCCTCCATCATGCTTAAACTGAAGAAATTTGGAACCACCAAGACTCTTCCTAGAGCTGGCCGCCCAGCCAAATTGAGCAATCAGGGGAGAAGGGCCTTGGTCAGGGAGGTGACCAAGAACCCGATGGTCACTCTGACAGAGCTCCAGAGTTCCTCTGTGGAGATGGGAGAACCTTCCAGAAGGACAACTATCTCTGCAGCACTCCACCAATCAGGCCTTTATGATAGAGTGGCCAGACGGAAGCCACTCCTCAGTAAAAGGCACATGACAGCCCGCTTGGAGTTTCCAAAAGCACCTAAAGGACTCAGACCATTAGAAACAAGATTCTTTGGTCTGAAGAAATCAAGATTGAACTCTTTGGCCTGAATGCCAAGCGTCACGTCTGGAGGAAACCTGGCACCATCCCTACGGTGAAGCATGGTGGTGGCAGCATCATGCTGTGGGGATGTTTTTCAGCGGCAGGGATTGGGAGACTAGTCAGGATTGAGGGAAAAATGAACGGAGCAAAGTACAGAGAGATCTTTGATGAAAACCTGCTCCAGAGTGCTCAGGACCTCAGACTCGGGTGAAGGTTCACCTTCCAAAAGCCATGACCATAAGCACACAGCCAAGATAACGCAGGAGTGGCTTCGGGACAAGTCTCTGAATGTCCTTGAGTGGCACAGCCAGAGCTCGGACTTTAACCCGATCGAACATCTCTGGAGAGACTTGAAAATAGCTGTGTGGCGACACTCCCCATCCAACCTGACAGAGCTTGAGAGGATCTGCAGAGAAGAATGGGAGAAACTCCCCAAATACAGGTGTGCCAAGCTTGTAGCGTCATAACCAAGAACACTCAAGGCTGTAATCGCTGCCAAAGGTGCTTCAATAAAGTACTGAGTAAAGGGTCAGAGTAATTATGTAAATGTCATATTTACGTTCTTTATTTTTAATACATTTTCAAAAATGGCTAAAAACCTGTTTTTGCTTTGTCATTACGGGGCATTGTGTGTAGATTGAGGAGGAAAAAAACTATTTAATCAATTTTAGAATAAGGCTGTAAAATAACAAAATGTGGAAAAAATCAAGAGGTCAGAATACTTTCCGAATGCGCTGTATATTTAGTGTCTAAATGTTTATTCAAAACATAAATAAATGTGCACCATAAGCACTTATCTCTCAAATACATCGTTACAGTTGTTAGTTAGCTAATTAGCTAATTTTAGCCATATTATGACCGTTCAGAATCATAACACAAAGCCTTCATTCTCCAAGATGCGTGCGCATGATTTTGCGAAGTTGTCATCCCACCCGTCTATTGAACATAAAGGTACGTTATGGTTGCAAAATGGTAACTTTCCCAACATGTCCAGGTCTTCCAGAAAGCCTGGTTTGAAGATTCCCGGAACCAGAAGAAGTAAGCAGGAAATCCGGAATCCTCCAACCAGGATTTGTGGAAAAACCTGGGAATTCTGGAAAAGTTACCAGAATTATCCAACTCTAGGTGGTGCATTTCACAAATAGATAATTCATCTCACTCAATATATTTGAATTCTAGCTTGATGAGGTATAGGGATCCTTCCCTAAAAGCCCATGAGATAGAGAGAGAAGGTACTCAAGGGGTCCTGTTAAAGCTGGAGGGGCACATGGCAGACAAGCAGTAATTTGAACATTCCTGTCTAGGGAAAAGGACTGATCAGTTTCCCAAAGAGATGAATTCATCTGGATTCTGTCTCTTAGTCATCATGTCCATGAAACACAGAAATACTAGCCCCAAGACCTTACAGCGTGAGGTTGATATAGGATACCCATATCTCTGGCGTCGTCCCGAATGGCACCCTATTCCCTTCATAATGCACTACTTTTGACCAGGACCTATAAGGCTTTGATCAAAAGTAGTGCCCTATATAGTATAATCCCTCTTATCTTTCCTTAATGGTCCTGGGCATCTGGGGACTAGCTATCTAACCACTGATACCCTCTGCTCTGCAACCCAACCCTTCTGCCTGCCATCTTTCCGCAGAGCCCCTGGCTCTGGCACAATGCATACACAGTGTTTATATGACTGTCATTCTGTTCTGACATGAAATATTAACACGTCTAAGAGGAAAAGTGGCTAGCCATAGTCTTCAGGCTAACCATAGTCCTCAGTAGGGGTGTACCGAAATGGCCATACTCGTGTTCTTAATCGTATCCCTAAATTGACAGTTGAAAGTCGGATCGGATGATACTCGTGATCTGAAAAAACTGAAGTGGTTTAATATGGCTAAATAGATTTTGCACGTTCTCACTGCAATAAATCTGCAGATTAGGAGCAGCGTGCGGAGGGGTGTATGTGTATGTATGTCTGTGTCCTCAACTTGCACCTGGCAGCCAAGTTTGCTGTCACTAAATCGGATTGTGCATCAACGTTTCATCTGTTTTCCCTACCCTTGCCCCGCTTGTTAGATTTGATGTTATTTTATTGGACAAAACAAAATGCTTTTCTTTCGAAAACAAGGACATTTCTAAGTGACCCCAAACTTTTGAATGGTAGTGTAAGTATTCACACCCCTTTGCTATGACACTCCAAATTGAGCTCCGGTGCATCCAATATCCTTTGAGCATCCTTGCGGTGTCACTACAACTTGATTGGAGTCCACCTGTGGCCAATTCAATTGTTTGGACATGATTTAGAAAGAAACACACCTGTCTATATAAGGTCCCACAGTTGACAGTGCATGTCAGAGCAGAAACTATACCATGAAGTCCAAGGAACTGTCTGTAGATCTCAGAGATATAAGCTTCATCACAATTATATCTGGGTAGTGGTGTAAAATAATTTCTAGAGTGTTGAAAGAGCACAGTGTTCTCCATCATTTGGAAATGTACAAAATATGGAACTACCCAGACTCTCCCTAGTTCTGCCCATCCAACCAAACTGAGCATCCGACAAGAAGGACCTTGGTCAGGGAGGTGACCAAAAACCCAATGACCACTCTGACAGAACTACAGAGTTCCTTGGCTGAGATGGGACAACCTGCCAGAAGGAGAAGTCTCTACAGCACTTCACCAATCTGGGCTTTATAGGAGAGTGGCCAAATGGAAGCCACTCCTGAGAAAAAGGCACATGACAGCAAGCCTGGAGTTTGCACAAACACAGGTGAAAGACTCTGAGATTATAAGGCAAAATATTATGTTGTCTCATGAGACAAACATTTTACTCTTTGGCCTGAATGCAAAGCGCTATGTCTGGAGAAAACCAGGCACAGCTCATCACCCGTTTAACACCATACCACGGGGGGCCAGTATGAAAAAATAAAAAAATAATCTATGCACTCACTAACTGTAAGTCGCTCTGGATAAGAGCGTCTGCTAAATGACTAAAATGTAAATGTAAAATGTGGTGGTAGCATCATTCTATTTGGATGCTTTTTAGCCAAATACCGGCAAATCCTTGATGAGAACCTGCTTCAGAGTGCAACCAACCTCCAACAGGACAATGACCCCGAGCATACAGCTAATGCAACACTGAAATGGCTTCAGAACAATAATGTGAAAGTCCTTGAGTGGCCCAGCCAAAGCCCAGACTTGAATCCCATTGAAAATCTGTGGAAAGACTTGAAGATTGCTGTTGACCGCCGCTCCCCATCTAATTTAACAGAGCTTGAGAAAATCTGCGAGGAAGAATGAAAGAAAATCACCAAATCCAGATGTGCAAAGCTGATACAGACGACTCAAAGCTGTAATCGCCGCTAAAGGTGCTTCTACAAAGTATTGACTCAGGGGTGTGAATACTTATGTAAATGAGATATTTCTGTATTTCATTTTCAATACATTTACAGAAATTTCTAAAAACATGTTTTCACTTCATCATTATGGGGTATTGTGTTTAGATGGGTGAGAAAAAATATATTTAATCAATTTTGAATTCAGGCTGTAACACAAAATGTGAAATAAGTCAAGGGGTATGAATACTTTCTGAAGGCACATCCCACAGGGCAAAAACTGGTTGAATCAGCATTGTCATTTCAATAACAAAAATCTATGTGATGATGTTGAATCAACATGGAAAACTGATTGGATTTGTAAAAAGTAATCAACGTAAGGGAATTTTGTATTTTTTTCACCCAACTTTTAACCTAAATCCAATGTCATGGTGATCTTTTTTGTTGAATTCACGTTAGTTGACAACTCAAATGTAGACTAACTGACGTCTGTGCCCAGATATTATTGTTTTTAACAACCACCTTCTTTCTTTTGATGTCTCTTTGATTTTAGCTATCAGGACCAAGATCAAGGAGGTGAGACGGGAAGGCATGGACCGCAAGGTAATTCTGCAGAAGAGGAAGAAGCCATTGAAACTGGGCAACCTGAAGAAGAAAGACCTAAAAAAGCTGGTTCTGTACCTGAAGAACGGAGCCGACTGCCCCTGCCAGCAGCTGGATAACCTGGGCAACACCTACCTGATCATGGGCCGCAAAGTGGACACGCAGTTCCTCCTGACGGGCATCCACAAGTGGGACAAGTCCAGCAAAGAGTTCAAAAAGGCCATCAAGAAACTCAAGACCCACAAGTGTCCAGCTTTCGAGAATGTCTTTAAATAATCAGACCCAACTTTTTTAGAAGCATCTCATCATCATGATACACAAGAACGTGTACAACCAAACAATCCAAATTTGTTTTTGTTCATATATCTATATCAACTGTATATCTTTCTACATTTACAGTCCTGCTTTACATTTTTCCGTTGTCCATTTTCCAGTGGAGCGTTGTGATCATTGAGACCTTCTGCTATAGTGGTTTCCAGTTATCTGAAAAAGTAAACCATTTCCACTTTGTGTATGTAGATACGTGTTACACAATCCCTGAATGTGCAGTAAAAAGACCACAATTCAGTGAGTTCTGCTGAAATGGATGGACTTGCTCCTCTTGCTCTGAACATGTAAAAGTAGATCATAGAATCGACAATTAGATCATATTGAATAGATTATACAGAATCAATAATAACGTGTATTTTAGCTTTAAAAGCCACATCATAGAGGAGGCACGGATAGGGTCATTGAATAACTTATTGATGATAGTATGATAGCGTGCCTTCACCTGATTGTCTCATCAAAATAATGACTGCACTACAGTTGATATTAAGAATGTCGTCCTCTCTTCAGCTGCCTCATTTGTTTTATATTTTCTTTGACTTTAACAAATATATAGAAATGTTAATCCAATCAATTCCAGTACATCAACTGCATCATCTGAGTGAAAATACCTTTTGCCTAATGGTACAGTATATGAAATGTACTGTGTGCCAAACTCTGTATGTTATAATGCATGCATTGTTCGGTATTTCAATTCAATTGCACAACAGTCTCTTGAGTGGCCACTCTGGTATAGAATAATGAAATCCCTTGCATTTGTATATGATGTCAGATAATATTTGACCAAAAAGTTTTCTTTCTTTTTTTGTTAATGTTGTCTTCAATTGCTCTCCCTCTAGATTGATGTTCATTAAGTTTGTGATAACTTTGTGTAGCCTCACATTTTGAAAGTGCAAATAGTTGATTGACAAATCTGTATTTTTGATTGTTTTGTTCAGTATTGCTGGTACATCTTAGAACTATCACGTTAAATGACAGATTTATTTTATGGCTGCAGTGCATTTCTGCCCATTGTTATGTACATACACATTTTACATAAATATAGAAAACAATGAAATGTTGTCTGGAATGTTCTTTCCATTTCAGATTGTGTGACCTATAACATTTTTGTAGAGATAGTACTCCCAGTATTACTTGCTCTCAAGCAGTTAAAGCTGGAATGAAGTATGAACTGTGGCCTGTATTTCAATGATACCCATGACTTATACTCATACAACACAGAAATAAAATGGAAAACCACCTACAGGGCATATTGATCTACACAAAATACTCCATAATGTCAAAGTGAAAAGAAAGTTCTACAC
The DNA here is from genome assembly GCF_964263955.1 of Coregonus lavaretus. Taxonomy (NCBI): domain Eukaryota; kingdom Metazoa; phylum Chordata; class Actinopteri; order Salmoniformes; family Salmonidae; genus Coregonus; species Coregonus lavaretus. The sequence continues at coordinate 33,197,560 of NC_140004.1, read as the reverse complement.
ATTTTAAATAACTACATTTTGTACAAATATTAAATAACTAAAATATAGTAATTGCATAAGTATTCACCCCCTTTGTTTAGGCAAGCCTAAATTAGTTCAGGAGTCAAATTTGACTTAATAAATCACATAAGTTACATGGACTCACTCACTCTATGTGAAATAATAGGGTTGACATGATTTTTGAATGACTACGCCTTTCTCTGTCCCCCATACATACAACATATGTAAGGTCCCTCAGTCAAGTATTGCATTTCAAGCACAGATTCAACTACAAAGTCCAGGGAGCTTTTCGAAAGCCTCATAAAGAAGGGCAGTGATTGGTAGATGGGTAACAATAACAAATCACACATTGACTATCTCTTTAGCATGGTCAAGTTAATAATTATGCGGTGGATTATGTATTAAACCACTCAGACACATCAAAGGTACAGTCATCCTTCTGAACTGAGCTGCAGGACAGGAAGGAAACTGCTCAGGGATGTCACCATGAGGCCATTGGTGATTTTAAAATGGCTACATAGTTAAATGGCTGGGAGAGGAATTCACCTTTCAGCAGGACAATAACGTACAACACAAGGCCAAATCTACACTGGTTGCTTACCAAGAAGACAGTATATGTTCCAGTGAGTGGCCAAGTAAAAATGTTTACTTAAACGTGCTTGAAAATCTATGGCAAGACTTGGAAATTGCTGTCTTGCCATGATCCCCAACACCTTGACAGAGCTTGAAGAATTTAGAAAAAAATAAAGGTCAAATATTGCACAGTCCAGGTGTGCAAAGCTCTTAGAGACTTAATAAGACTTGCAGCTGTAATCGCTGCTAAAGGTGTTTCTAATATGTATTGACTCTAACATGTATTGGTGAATACTTATCTAATGAAGGTACTGTATAATAGTGTTTTATTTGTCATTAATCTTGTTAAAATGTTTCTTCCACTTTGACATTACGGAGTATTTTGTGTAGAGTGTTGACAAATTTTCATCCCACTTTGTAACACAATAAAATTGGGGGTGAATACTTCTGATAGGTACTGTATAAGTAGACCATGGTACAATCTAGACCTTCCAAAGGGCTCTGTTCCGTGGCGACCTGAGGCTTGTGTGTTGTGTTTGCCGTTAAAGTATGCACAGAGCCTCAAACTAAATTTCCCTAAGGGATGGTAAAGTCATTATCTTATCTTAAAGAACTGACACACTGACACAAACCTGTGCCCTCACATATACTGTATGCATCATGTACTCCTGTAAGTCGCTCTGGATAAGAGCGTCTGCTAAATGACTAAAATGTAAATGTAAATGTACTCAATAGGTTAACATACTGAACATTAGTTTTAATGCTAATGCTGACCTAATTGTCAGGGATTTACAGGTTCTACAGGTATAATTAGTTCCACTTCATGAGGAAGACCTCAGTTGTAGCTTGCAGCTATGTACGAAGAGACTTTTGGCATTGACGCTACTCTTAAAAGTAGCCTAGCAGTCTATCTTAAAATAACAGTGTGAAGTCTTAACGTTCAGTAAACTTTAATTTTCCGCTTTGCTAATGATGTGATGCACGTTATCTGATGCTGTAAAGACAGAAACAGGAGATCCTGTGACAGACAGAGTAACTTGTGGGAGTTCAAAGTCAGTCTTCATCATGGCATGCAGGACTGTCATGGCTGTCAAACAGATTGGAGTTGTTCTTGGTGAAGCCATTTTTACATCTCCATATTTAGGGAAAGAATGGATCTCTCATGCGTGCTGTTTTGATTTCTTTTCTTCAGACCTTGCTCTACAAAGAACACAGATTCTTGTCTCTTCCACTAACATTCAGTGTGGTTTCACAGGCTGTTGGTTGCCTGGTATGCTGTATATATTATTAAAAATTAATTGAGATATACATCATTAACAACTCATGTTGACAGTGAAATGCTGAGGGAATAAGGCAACACTGTCTAATCAGTTGTCAAAATGAAATTATTTGTTTGCAGAAGATTTTGCTGATTTTGCATGTTTTCCATGGCACACATGGTTTTAAAACGGGCGAGATCATTCCACTCAACACTGGAACAATAACGTAAAATCTTTACACATACACAGTACATTGTCAATATAAAAATTAGACAGTCTCTGAAGAAACACATCATTTCATGCTAAAATCCCAGAAGTTTGGATAGGTACATTATCAAATGTTATAAATATATCACTACCTTCAAATTGATCATGTCATATTAACGTGAATAAACAACAAAACAATCAAAAATGTTGTTGTTCATATAAAACATTTAAATATAAAAAAAGGGAATATTAAACAGACTTGTGCCTGCCCTGCACCCATCTGGTTTTAGTAATGGGTTTGGTATTGCAAAAATACATCTCAGATGTGGACTCAGCGTTCTAATCATTACTTCAGCTCCCCCCCCCCCCCCCCCCCCCAACACTATGCATGCAGTGAATGGGAAATTTGGAGCAAAGATGAAAACCTATTTGATGTGGCCCTCTTATGAAGTAGATCAGTCAGGACAACTACACAAATTGCTGAATAATTTTCTCATTTGCTGATATCTGGCCATTGGACCATCTGCCACTGACTGTGTGTGTGATTGTAGACTGGCTCACTGTGGGTCAGTGTCGATGCCCTTCATGTCGTATCTTAGTTATCTACTGGTATGTACCTGCTTATCTTCATGCTAAGACGTGACTACAGATATACACAAAAATTAAGAAAATAAATAAATAAAATAAAAAAGCTGGGTAAAAAACGTCATTTTCATGGTATATAATTGTTTAGAGAGGTGCCCAGGCTGCACATTTGGAAGACAATCTGCCCTCCTCGCCACATCTGTACCCTTATGGTAATTACTATCTGTTGTTTTCAGGATGCAACTCCACGCCCTTACATTAACTGGAGGAAACCGTAAAGTGTTATTTAGACTTTTTTTTGGCAGCAAATGGGTCGTTGTAACCTAAGAGTGTTTTCTCTTTTCTTTACCAGGGCTGAGCCTGGAGGTTTTAAAAGTGAGGCAGTTCTCTGTTCTTAATCCATGTATGGGCCTTCAAAGGCATCAAAACCATTCCTCGAACTCCAGTAAAAAACATTCTTTGTGTTTAATGGTATAGCTGTATTCTCTTGTTTTATGGAGCCCCATCAGTAGCCAACAACATAAAAGGGTCATTTTAGTTGTTTGGAGTAGGCACCCATCCATGATATAAGCACCCGTAAAATAAACTACACCAAGACAAGAGAGGGAATCATGCTGAACGGTAAATCATGCAAATGATTTCCACAGTACTTACATTTCAAATTAATGTTGGTTAGTATTATTAATTTGGTGGGTGCTTATATATTATTATTTTTCACATATGTACAAGTGTGTATTAATACACATGAAATACACATGAAATGTTTTTTTTTTTTTTTTTTTGCATAGCCCAACTCTCCCTGAGACACCCTCGGAGAGTGGGATCACAGCCAGCCATTTTCAACGGCAACCCTGGAGCTATTAAGGTTAAGTGCCTTGCTCATTTTTCACCTTCTCAGGTCGGGGACTCGAACTAGCGACCTTTCGGTTACTGGCCCAATGCTCTAACCGCTAGGCTACCTGCCGCGCTGTGAGCTTTTGTTGTTATTTTCTTGCGGTTGAACAACACCTTTTTACAGCCATGGCCTGTACACAATATACATGTTCCAATGAACAATGAAGCTTCAATAGAGGTGGTCTGCTCTCTGCTGTGTCCACTGCTTTGCCCAACTGGTATGCAAACCTTTCACGAGAACCATGTTGAACAATTCAAAACATTGTCATACAAACACAATGTAATATATATGTAATAGCTAGTATCTGTATCCTAGTTTCAAACAGCTATTCTGATGTTGTTTTCCTGGGATTGTCTACAGCATTCTAAAATGGGAGGATTTGGGTAATACAGGTTGCATTTGGGTCCAGGTGTAGAATTCTTGGAATGGAGTCAATTTGGCAGATCATTCATATCAATCTCAATACATTTGACCAACCCAGGCCTCCAAGGCACTTTCTTTTCTGGACTTGTAACAGTTTTAAATGTTTCCTTGTTGTTCTCAGCAGCATCTAATCATGCCTTTAAACTTCTGCATTTACTCAGGCAGACAGCAACGAATGGCCCTCTGTTAAAACACGGGAGGTGTTTTTTCTCAAACATGAGGTTAGCATTCTACATGGTTCCCAGCGAGAAGGGGGGTGTTGAAGCAAACTCACTGCACCAACTGCCATGTGTTTTTGAATAATAGCCATTAAGTTTAAGAGTATGATGTCATGGTAGGTTTGCTGTTCCAGTAACTATATTCCTTCATTCCATCCTGTTCCTGCTCTCTCACATGATAGGATTCCCAAAATACATGAAAGATTGTTACATTGCCATGTCAATTACAGGGAAGGAAATATTTGCAATAAAAATATAAAACATTAGGTCAGTGTAAGCTACACACTCCACCCCTCCAGTTGAAGTGAACATGGTTGGCTCTGCAGAATCTGTATCCTCGTGAAGGAAAACATTAGCACCTCATTTCGACACTGTGAAGTTTGATTAATTTATAAAACTCCTATTTGTCAGCTTTCAACATGAAGTTAAAGCAATTACCTGTAACAATCTCTCACTGATTATTTTCCTCACTGTCACTGAGCATCGGACAAGGCAAATGCAAAGAAGCACCTTTGAGTAAAGCGTGATGATGCCAAAGTCAACCCAGTCATTTCATTTTTGGAAGCTGTTCTATATTTGTCACCAGTGTGACCAACCACCCCCAACATTCCAAAATAACTTGTTCAAATATTTGGGTAAAAGTATGAGACTGGACAATTTGTCAGTGAAAAATGCATTAAACCTGTCAAAATTACCGCAATGAAAAACTGAATATTTCCTTCGCAGCTGTAGTGTCAGCTAGAATGATGTAGGTGGGAGATTATATTTATATAGTTGTGTGCAAATGTAATAGCCTGGTCCCAGATCTGTTTACGCAATTTTTTTATTATTCTGGATGCCAGTCTGTTTCTGCAGTAAACATTGCTGCAGCCAATGTGACTCAAGACCTAGGCTGGCTGTTCTCATAAAATGTTCTATCTAGCACACCTCGGTGTGTGTTGTCCTCAATGACCACTGATCTGATAAGGACTGGGTAGGTTGAAGCATTGTAGGCAAAACTCAACTCAGATAGCTGTAGCATATTACATAGCAGGTGATAGAACTACTGGAATCTTTTGCTTTTCAATAATTACTGTATTATACACTAGATAAATTAATTCCTTCACATTTGAATACTTTTTGTGTTCAGGGACACAGCAGACACTTTGACCACACCACTCTATTGCCTTACTGGCAGTGCTACACCATATTTCCAGTTATAAGAGATTATATTAGATCATGCAGCCCACATGAAGTTTATGAATGCAGCTACATGTAGAAGACATGTTAATGCTCTCCTGTAAGTCTTCTATGTTTTATCCAGAGAGCACACTAGCCTCATGAGGACAGATTCATTACTTTCAAGCAGCCTACCCCATGTTGACATCATATTAAAAGTTCAGTTATTGCTCAAATGTGTTCCGCAGCTTTGCGTGCCAACAATTTTAAGTGGATTTCCTAAACCATCTTCCAACAGAGAAACCACCAACAGCTGTTGCATTATGGGGTGAGTAGAGCCATCCTACATCTTTATTAATTCTAAACCTTAATACTCATACTAAAAGTGAAGAAACAAAAGGGCCTTTTTGTGGGAGTAGTTTGACGTGCAGTCTTTCATTCATCCGTAACTTTAGTGTTACTTTGCTTATATTTCCTGTTTCCAGAAACAGTGCTGATTTAGATCCATGGATGTGTCTCAAATGGCACCCTATTACATATTTAGTGCACTACTTTTAACCAGGGCGGACGTGCACTAAATAGGGAATAGGATGCAATTTGGGATGCATGTTTCAGTTTTCTATCCCTAAGAGGTAGCTACACTGAGACATCTACTTCTCCTCACATAACATGGCTGCTCTGCTCTGCTCAGTGATTAGTCTCCATGTCTATTCTACCTTCGCATTCAAAACCAGCTTTGAACTCCAGCCGTCTGGTTGTTTGTTATCTTGATGTATTTACGAAAAAAATACAGCTTTATAGTTTTTTTTCCATCTGAAATGAACATTCAGCACATTAAATATTTACTTTTCCAACCTGGCAGCGTCTCTTTGGAACAAGACAAAGTTATAGGTGGTCTTTAAAAACCTTCACAGAATCAGTAGCTGTAATCATGAAGGGGCAGGATGTAGAATTTCCATAGGCAGCAGTGTAGAGTGCACATTACACAGAGTTGATTCGCAGGTACCCCAAATGAAAAATGACCTTACTGTATGTAGGCTGCTATACCATAGCCCACTGATGAACTAAATTATATGTAGGCTATACCATAGCCCAGTCATTCAAAACACTTCACCATTTCATCACAAATGTATACTTCAATTTGAAATGTTTCCCTGTACCATACTGTAGCGTAGTTTATGGTCAAATTGATCATTGACTTAATCTTATTTTGGATAATCCTGCTGTGTGTCAATTACGATGATACATTATTTAAGAAAGTTAACATTCACTAGTATGTCTTTGTGGGTTATTATCAGTGTTGGGGAGTAGTGAACTACATGTAGTTCAACTAGTAATTTAACTACATTTTACAGTAGCTTGATAGTAGTTGAACAACATTTTAATCTAGGTAGTGTTTTCAGTAGTAAATTACTTTTTTGCCATGTAGCGGTGTAGCTATCTACTGGAACTACACACTACTTTTATGGCAAAATGAAAATATGGGTGAAGAAGGCATCAGACCTGTCTAATTCTCACTCGAAACATAATTTTTGTGTTTAATAGGCTATAGTTGTCACGATTCTCTAAAGCAGAACCCAGAAGCAGACCAGGACAAGGTGAGTAGAACGAAGGTGAGTATTTATTTACAGACTCAAATGTGGAAGCAGAATAATCCAGGAGACGGAGCGGGCAGCGGAGGTGAGTTGGTGGGAGTGAATAGGCAGATCCAATGATGCCACAGAAACCACCGACGACCAGGCAGGGGTGGGGTGAATGTTCTGGGAGAGTGATGTTCATGGCTAATGATCCGGCAGGGAATGGATGTCAGGTCAGAGCTTATGAAGTGGAGAGGTGATGATCAGGACCAGGTGTGCAGATAGCTGATGAGATGCAGGTGCGGGTAATAGAGAGATCTCCCGCCTAGCTTTGTCGCCCGGCAACCAGACAGGGTGCGTTCAGGAACCTCAGGAAACAAACTCCAGGACAGAAAACAGGCAACACAGGCAGAAACAGACTCAGGAAGCGGGATTCATGACAGTACCCCCCCTCCGACGAACGCCGCCGGGCGGACTACCCGGAGCACCAGGATGGAGGCGGTAGAAGTCACGAAGGAGGTCAGCATCAAGGATCTGACGCCGAGGAATCCAACTCCTCTCCTCAGGACCATACCTCTCCCAGTCCACGAGATACTGGAAACGCCGGCCCCGCCGTCTGGAGTCCATGATGCGGCGCACCGTGTAGACAGGACCACCTCCGATCATCCGAGGGGGAGGAGGAGGAGGAGGGGGCAGCAGAGGACTGAGGAGAACAGGCTTGAGGCAGGAGACATGAAAGGTGGGATGGACTCTGAGCGTTCTAGGCAATTTGAGTTGAACCACAACAGGATTAATCACTCTCTCCACCACAAACGGACCAATGAACTTCGGTGACAGTTTCCTCGACTCAGTCCGCAGAGGAAGATCCCGTGTATTTTACATTTTTTACATTTTTAGTCATTTAGCAGACGCTCTTATCCAGAGCGACTTACAGGAGCAATTAGGGTTAAGTGCCTTGCTCAAGGGCACATTGACAGATTTTTCACCTAGTCGGCTCAGGGATTAGAACCAGAGACCTTTCGGTTACTGGCACAACGCTCTTCACTACTAAGCTACCTGCCGCCCCAGGTGTAGCCAACCAGACTTTATCTCCGATGGCATGAGCGGGGGGTGGAATACGGCAACGATTCGCCTGGAGCTGATACCGGTCAGAAACTCTAAGGAGGGCCTTTCTGGCCCGATGCCAGGTCCGGTGGCAACGACGGATGTGGGCCTGGACAGAGGGAACAGAGAGATCCTTCTCCTGAGAAGGAAACAAGGGAGGTTGGTAGCCGTACAGGCACTGGAAGGGAGACATCCCAGTGGCAGATGTAGGGAGAGTATTGTGGGCATACTCGACCCATGGCAACTGAGAGACCCTAGAGGTGGGGTTGGAGGAGACAAGGCAGCGCAGCGTGGATTCCATCTTCTGGTTGGCTCTCTCCGCCTGACCATTAGATTGGGGGTGAAATCCAGATGTGAGACTGACTGTAGCTCCAATGGCCAAACAGAAGGATTTCCAGACAGCAGAGGTAAACTGAGGGCCACGGTCGGAAACTATGTCACTGGGCAACCCGTGGACCCTGAAAACCTCCCTAACAAGGATCTCGGACGTCTCAGAGGCAGAGGGAAGCTTGGAGATGGGCACAAAGTGGGCAAACTGGCTGAATCTGTCCACAATAGTCAGAATGACCGTGTTCCCCTCAGAAGAGGGCAACCCAGTGACAAAGTCCAGTGCCAGATGCGACCATGGTCGCCGGGGAATAGGTAGGGGGTGAAGAAGTCCAGAGCTGGGCCGATTGGCACTCTTATTCTGCGCACAAACTGGACAGGCAGTAACAAACCTCCGGGTATCTTTTTCCATGGCAGGCCACCAAATTCGTCTGCGTAGTAACGCCATCGTTCGAGCCACGCCAGGGTGACAAGCCATCTTGCTGGCGTGGGACCATTGGAGGACAGCAGAACGGACAGACTCTGGCACAAACAACCGACCGGGTGGACTGTTACCGGGACCGGGCTGCGTCCGAAGGGCCGCCATAACCTCCTCCTCAAACTGCTCCCACGACGAAGTTCTGGGGAAGAATCGTCTCAGTCTTGGCCCCACTCTCCTCCGTCTTGGAGAACATCCGGGACAAGGCGTCCGCCTTGCCGTTCTTAGACCCAGGTCGGAATGTCAGAGAAAAATTTAAGCGTCCAAAAAACAAAGCCCACCTGGCCTGACGGGAGTTGAGACGTTTAGCCGATTGCACGTAAGCAAGATTCTTGTGGTCAGTCCAGACAATAAACGGTTGCTCCGCCCCCTCCAACCAGTGGCGCCACTCCTCCAAGGCAAGTTTCACCGCGAGAAGCTCCCGGTTACCCACATCGTAGTTCCTCTCCGCAGACGAAAGATGACGAGAGTAGAAGGCGCAGGGATGGAGTTTACCGTCAGTGGAGCTTCGCTGGGACAGGATGGCGCCAACCCCCACATCAGACGCGTCCACTTCAACGACAAACTGACGGGCAGTGTCAGGTTGAGAGAGAATCGGAGCTTTGGTGAATCGACTCTTCAAATCCGGAAATGCTCGGTCTGCCTCAGGATTCCAACAGAAGGTTCTGGTGCTAGAAGTCAGGGCAGTTAATGGAGCGGCCACACGGCTGTAACCACGGATAAATCTACGATAGAAATTCGCAAACCCCAGAAACCTCTGTAGCTGCAATCTCGTACCGGGCTGGGCCCAATCCAGAACCGCCCTAACCTTCTCTTGGTCCATCTTAATCTCTCCCCTGGAGATGATGTACCCGAGGAAGGATGTAGTGTGGGCGTGAAAATCACACTTCTCGGCCTTCACAAACAGGCGGTTCTCCAACAATCGCTGCAGAACCTGCATGACATGCTGGACGTGGCTGGAAAGCTCCTTAGAGAAGATAAGAATGTCATCCAGGTACACGAACACAAAAAGACCGATCATATCTCTCAGGACGTCATTCACCATACTCTGGAACACTGCAGGAGCATTGGTCAGTCCAAACGGCATCACCTGATACTCGAAATGACCCATTGGTGTATTGAAACCAGTCAACCACTCGTCCCCCTCTCTGATCCGGACCAGATGATACGCATTGCGTAGATCCAGCTTAGTGAACACAGTAGCACCCTGTAAAGAGTCGAAAGCAGAGCTCATCAAGGGCAGGGGATACTTGTTCTTGACCGTAATATAATTCAAACCCCGATAATCAATACAAGGTCGAAGAGAGCCATCCTTCTTACTCACAAAAAAGAATCCTGCCCCCAGGGGTGACGACGAGGGACGAATGAGACCAGCAGCTAGAGACTCCTTTATGTAGGTCTCCAAAGCTTCACGTTCAGGTTGAGAGATACTGTATAACCGTCCCTTGGGATAGGCAGCTCCAGGGAACAGGTTAATGGCACAATCATATGGTCGGTGGGGAGGAAGAGACAGAGCCTTCTGCTTACTGAACACTTCACCCAAATTGTGATATGTTTCCGGAACCAGGGACAAATCTGGGGGGGTAGAATCAATGACCTGACTGGGAACAGAATGGGAACAGGCAGTCTTAAGGCAGTTAGCATGACATTCAATGCTCCAACTAGTTACCTTGCCAGTCACCCAATCGAACGTGGGATTGTGTTCTCTCAGCCAGAGGTATCCAAGAACCAGAGGAACATGGGGGGAGGCAGAATGAAGAAGGAGATAACCTCTGAATGATTCCCTGACATCAGCATCTTAACAGGTTCAGTCCTCAAAGTGATACGTGTCAGCAGACTGCCGTTCAGAGTGGTAGCTTCAATGGCTTCCGGTAATTGCTCCTTGGAAAGCCCCAGCTGTTCCACCAAGTCGGCATCCATAAAGCTGCCATCGGCACCTGAATCGATAAAAGCGTTAATCGCTAAACTCTGATTCTTGTTCATGAGGGTTGCAGGAAAACGGGGTCTGACAGGGCTCTTGAGAGGTTGAAACTGGCTCGCTAAAAGTCCTCCCAAACTTAGCGAGCCGGGCAGTTTAACAGGCGCTGGGGACATGCGGAGATGTAATGTCCCGGGTTACCACAGTAGAGGCAGCTGTTGGTCTCACGTCTACGTTGGCGCTCCTCCTTGATTAACCCGTGCCGCCCCACTTGCATGGTTTCAGGATCTGGAGGCAGGACCCCTCCACTAATCCCGTGTGGTGAATAATGATCGACTCGTTCTGGTCCACTTCCTGACCCGAATGGTAACCGAGTAGCTGATTGATTGGACGGGCCCCATTGCTTCTCCCTCCTTCTCTCTCGGACTCTGTTATCCACCCGAATAGATAATGCTACCAAACTGTCCAGGTCACTAGGCTCAGGATAGGAGATCAGCTCATCCTTGAGTTGCTCCGACAACCCCTGATAAAAAGCCGCTTGTAGTGACTCCTCATTCCACCCACTCTCCACAGCCAATGTCCTGAATTCGATAACAAAGTCTGCCACACTGCGAGCTCCTTGGTGAAGAGAGAACAAACGCTTAGCTGCTTCCTCATCTCTGCCGTGAACTCCTGGTATGACGCCATGCAGGTGTCCTGTCGTTCCCATACAGCTGAAGCCCACTCCAGAGCTCTTCCACGCAGCAGTTCAATAACAAAAGCTATCCTAGCCTTGTCTATGGCGTAAGAGTGGGGCTGCAGATCAAACACTAATCCACACTGCATAAGAAATTAACGGCATCTTCCCAAATCCCCCTCGTACTTATCTGGCGTCGGAACATTGGGCTCACGGAAGGAAACAGCTCCAGAAGTGGCAGGTGAGAGGGGTGAAGCAGGTGGTGGATGATCCGCGGCAAACTGAGCTGAGCCTGGATAATCGTCAGACTAGCAGAAAAATTCCGAACCGAAAACGCTATCTCCTGTAGCGCCGTGCTGTGTTGTCCCAACATCTTCTCCTGATGGGTAATGGCATGGCGAACGGAGTCCAGGTCCGCTGGGTTCATCCTTGGCCGGATCGTTCTGTCACGATTCTCTAAAGCAGAACCCAGAAGCAGACCAGGACAAGGTGAGTAGAACGAAGGTGAGTATTTATTTACAGACTCAAATGTGGAAGCAGAATAATCCAGGAGACGGAGCAGGCAGCGGAGGTGAGTTGGCGGGAGTGAATAGGCAGATCCAATGATGCCACAGAAACCACCGACGACCAGGCAGGGGTGGGGTGAATGTTCTGGGAGAATGTTCATGGCTAACGATCCGGCAGGGAATGGATGTCAGGTCAGAGCTTATGAAGTGGAGAGGTGATGATCAGGATCAGGTGTGCAGATAGCTGATGAGATGCAGGTGCGGGTAATAGAGAGATCTCCCGCCTAGCTTTGTCGCCCGGCAACCAGACAGGGTGCGTTCAGGAACCTCAGGAAACAGACTCCAGGACAGAAAACAGGCAACACAGGCAGAAACAGACTCAGGAAGCGGGATTCATGACAATAGTATACATTTTGTTAACATATGACACCAAAGTGTTTTGTTCTTGTCATTTCTAATCTGTTGGCAGATTCACACGGGAATAAAATTATGGATGTGATGTTTTGTGCCTGTGCTCGTGCTCATAATTACATTTCAGATTTACATATGATAGTTTTTCACAAAGTAGTTTGGATGTAGTGAACTACTTTTTCAAAATAACTTTAGTTAAATAAACTATATTTTTCTTAAGAAAGCTTTAGTGTAGCTTAACTTCTTTCAGTGTGAAGTAATTGGTAGCTTGGTGAACTATCATTTCAGAGTAGCTTCCCCAACATTGGTTATTATACCATCTAGTTCAATTGATGAGTAAATAACACAAAGTTAATTTTCTCTCGAAATTGTATTCTCAGACTGAGGGGTGGTGCGCTAAGAGGAACATGCACATTTTGATAATTTACAAGGTGACCCTTTCCCCATGCCAGCAGACCACCATAGTCCCCGTGCCCAAGAACTCTAAGATAACCTGCCTAAATGACTACCGACCCGTGGCACTGACGTCTGTAGCCATGAAGTGCTTTGAAAGACTGGTCATGGCTCACATCAACAGCATAATCCCAGAAACCCTAGACCCACTCCAATTTGCATACCGCCCCAACAGATCCACAGATGATGCAATCTCTATCGCACTCCACACTGCCCTTTCCCACCTGGACAAGAGGAACACCTACGTGAGAATGCTATTCATTGACTACAGCTCAGCATTCAACACCATAGTGCCCTCAAAGCTCATCACTAAGCTAAGGATCCTGGGACTAAACACCTCCCTCTGCAACTGGATCCTGGACTTCCTGACGGGCCGCCCCCAGGTGGTAAGGGTAGGTAACAACACATCTGCCACACTGATCCTCAACACGGGGGCCCCTCAGGGGTGCGTGCTCAGTCCCCTCCTGTACTCTCTGTTCACCCATGACTGCATGGCCAGGCACGACTCCAACACCATCATTAAGTTTGCCGACGACACAACAGTGGTAGGCCTGATCACCGACAACGATGAGACAGCCTATAGGGAGGAGGTCAGAGATCTGGCCGTGTGGTGCCAGGACAACAACCTCTCCCTCAACGTGACCAAGACAAAGGAGATGATTGTGGACTACAGGAAAAAAAAGAGGACTGAGCACGCCCCCATTCTCATCGACGGGGCTGTAGTGGAACAGGTTGAGAGCTTCAAGTTCCTTGGTGTCCACATCACCAACGAACTATCATGGTCCAAACACACCAAGACAGTCGTGAAGAGGGCACGACAAAGCCTATTCCCCCTCAGGAGACTAAAAAGATTTGGCATGGGTCCTCAGATCCTCAAAAAATTCTACAGCTGCACCATCGAGAGCATCCTGACTGGTTGCATCACCGCCTGGTATGGCAACTGCTTGGCCTCTGACCGCAAGGCACTACAGAGGGTAGTGCGTACGGCCCAGTACATCACAGGGGCAAAGCTCCCTGCCATCCAGGACCTCTATACCAGGCGGTGTCAGAGGAAGGCCCTCAAAATTGTCAAAGACTCCAGTCACCCTAGTCATAGACTGTTCTCTCTGCTACCGCACGGCAAGCGGTACCGGAGTGCCAAGTCTAGGTCCAAAAGACTTCTCAACAGCTTCTACCCCCAAGCCATAAGACTCCTGAACAGCTAATCATGGCTACCCGGACTATTTGCACTGCCCCCCCACCCCATACTTTTTACGCTGCTGCTACTCTGTTAAGTATTTATGCATAGTCACTTTAACTCTACCCACATGTACATATTACCTCAACTACCTCAACTAGCCGGTGCCCCCGCACATTGACTATGCAACGGTACCCCCCTGTATATATAGCCTCCCTACTGTCACTTTATTCTATTGTATATATAGCCTCCCTACTGTCACTTTATTTTTACTTCTGCTCTTTTTTTCTCAACACTTTTTTGTTGTTGTTTTATTCTTACTTTTTTGTTTAAAATAAATGCACTGTTGGTTAAGGGCTGTAAGTAAGCATTTCACTGTAATGTCTGCACCTGTTGTATTCGGCGCATGTGACCAATAAAATTTGATTTGATTTGATTTGATTTGATTTGATGGAACAGAGAGGTGAAAGAGTTAGCTTTCTAGAAATGCGCCACAAACATTACATATGGTAATGGAGTGTTTAGTGTGTGAGAGGAAATTAGAATGGTAGCTTAGCTCTTACGTACATACTTATTTTAGCTGGCTCTGTAGATCCGTAGATGCTCCAACATTACTTGACTGTCTGCATGGCTTGGTTGGTTGAATAACCTAGCATGTTGGAGAAATTGGTGTCATAGTTTGAGTGAATGTCTGTGAAAACAAAAAGAATGGGCTAACATATATTTTGAGGTATGAGTATCTGTCGACAGATATTACTGTATTAAACTGTTCTGTTTTTTAAACTTTAGTGACTTGGGTTTGCTTAATAGTTTAATCTAGATTTATGGCTCAGGCAAAGCTGATATAACAATTGCCTCCCAGAATGCAATCTGCGATGGGAATATCAAGCATGAGCACAGCTCTCCGACATCCAGCTAGATCAGCTCCAATATTGCAGATAGATTGTGGCTTCCATCAATGTAATTGTCTGCATCATTTCCAATCCCCCATACATTTTTTGGTAAATATATAGTTGCTTTCTTAACAATACAGTGGCTTGCAAAAGTATTCACCCCCCTTTGCATTTTTCCTATTTGGTTGCCTTACAACATTGGAATTAAAATAGATTTTTGGGAGGTTTGTATCCTTTGATTTACACAACATGCCTACCACTTTGAAGATGCAAAATATTTTTTATTGTGAAACAAACAAGAAATGAGACAAAAAAAGAAAGAAAACTTGAGCGTGCATAACTATTCACCCCCCCAAAGTCAATACTTTGTAGAGCCACCTTTTGCATCAGTTACAGCTGCAAGTCTCTTGGGGTATGTCTCTATAAGCTTGGCACATCTAGCCACTGGGATTTTTGCCCATTCTTCAAGGCAAAACTGCTCCAGCTCCTTCAAGTTGGATGGGTTCCACTGATGTACAGCAATCTTTAAGTCATACCACATATTCTCAATAGGATTGAGGTCTGGGCTTTGACTAGGCCATTCCAAGACATTTAAATGTTTCCCCTTAAACGACTCGAGTGTTGCTTTATTAGTATGCTTAGGGTAATTGTCCTGCTGGAAGGTGAACCTCTGTCCCAGTCTCAAATCTCTGGAAGACTGAAAAAGGTTTTCCTCAAGAATTTCCCTGTATTTAGCGCCATCCATCACTCCTTCAACTCTGACCAGTTTCCCAGTCCCTGCCGATGGAAAACATCCCCACAGCATAATGCTGCCACCACCATGCTTCACTGTGGGGATGGTGTTCTCGGGGTGATGCAATGTATTTTTTCTGGCAACTCTTCCGTAAAGCCCAGCTCTGTGGAGTGTACCGCTTAAAGTGGTCCTATGGACAGATACTCCAATCTCCGCTGTGGAGCTTTGAAGCTCCTTCAGGGTTATCTTTGGTCTCTTTGTTGCCTCCCTGATTAATGCCCTCCTTGACTGGTCCGTGAGTTTTGGTGGGCGGCCCTCTCTTGGCAGGTTTGTTGTGGTGCCATATTCTTTCCATTTTTTAATAATGGATTTAATGGTGCTCCGTAGGATGTTCAAAGTTTAGGATATTTTTTTATAACCCAACCCTGATCTGTACTTCTCCACAACTTTGTCCCTGACCTGTTTGGAGAGCGCCTTGGTCTTCATGGTGCTGCTTGCTTGGTGGTGCCCCTTGCTTAGTGGTGTTGCAGACTCTGGGGTCTTTCAGAACAGGTGTATATATACTGAGAACATGTGACACTTAGATTGCACACGGGTGGACTTTATTTAACTAATTATGTGACTTCTGAAGGTAATTGGTTGCACCAGATCTTATTTAGGAGCTTAATAGCAAAGGGGGTGAATACATATGCACGCACCACTTTTCCGTTATTAATTTTTTAGCATTTTTTTAAACAAGTTATTTTTTTCATTTCACTTCACCAATTTGGACTATTTCGTGTATGTCCATTACATGAAATGGTCCTCTGTAGCTCAATTGGTAGAGCATGGCGCTTGTAACGCCAGGGTAGTGGGTTCGATCCCCGGGACCACCCATACATAAAAATGTATGCACACATGACTGTAAGTCGCTTTGGATAAAAGCGTCTGCTCAATGGCATATTATTATATTGTATTATTATGAAATCCAAATAAAAATCCATTTAAATTACAGGTTGTAATGCAACAAAATAGGAAAAACACCAAGGGTGATGAATACTTTTGCAAGGCACTGATTCTGCACTTCTTGTTTCTTCTGATTAATTAAACAAGAAATCAAGAACAATTACCAAAACACACAGAAATTAAATGTCAGAATGATATTTTACCGGGAGAAGTTTCCAGCACTCACTGTTTATACGGCACACTTAAAATAAAAATCCCTTGAGGCCTCTTGAACACACACACACACACACACACACACACACACACACACACACACACACACACACACACACACACACACACACACACACACACACACACACACACACACACACACACACACACACACACACACACACACACACACACACACACATACACACACACACACACACACACAAACATACACACACTCAATGAGAAGCACGATTGGAGTTGTTAAGAACTGTTTAACATTCGTCAGCTTTTATAGTGGTCCTGCTTTATAAATATGGCTGTGTGTCTCTGCTCTCTCTGCCAATAGGCAAACTAATGAAGTGACAGATCAGTCCCATGGTCATAACAGTATGTTTTACAGTTTGTGTGTTCTGTACATACAGCTCCTATGTATAGGTCTATGGAGGGATGTTGCTAAGCACAAGGGATGCGTTCCAAAATAGTAGTGCACTATGTATGGAATCGAGTGCCATTTGGGACACAGCCAAGGTCTCCGTCAGCCATTGGTGTACCACCTGGCTGTGACTCCTACTGATTTTCAATGCGCTGAAGATCTGCCAAGAGCTCTCACATACAAAGCAATTAGACTCACCAGTGCACTACTGTTGACCATAGTGCTCTGGTCAAAACTGGTGCACTATATAGGGAATAGGGTGCCATTTGGGACACAATCAAAGTCTCCTTAAGCCATTGGTGTAGCACCTGGCTGTGACTCGTAGTGATTTACAATGCGCTGAAGATCTGCCAAGAACTCTCACATACAAAGCAATTAGAATCACATTGCTTGTTATTCTGACCCAGATTCCA